>NC_069500.1:859021695-859089195 GCF_027579735.1 Bombina bombina
AGCTATTTTTGGGAGAAAGGTTTTGCAAGCCGTGGTGCCTTCCATTTAGGTGACCTGATTTGCTCCCTCCCTTCATCCGTGTCCTAAAGCTTTGGTATTGGTTCCCACAAGTAAGGATGACGCCGTGGACCGGACACACCTATGTTGGAGAAAACAGAATTTATGTTTACCTGATAAATTACTTTCTCCAACGGTGTGTCCGGTCCACGGCCCGCCCTGGTTTTTTTAATCAGGTCTGATAATTTATTTTCTTTAACTACAGTCACCACGGTACCATATGGTTTCTCCTATGCAAATATTCCTCCTTAACGTCGGTCGAATGACTGGGGTAGGCGGAGCCTAGGAGGGATCATGTGACCAGCTTTGCTGGGCTCTTTGCCATTTCCTGTTGGGGAAGAGAATATCCCACAAGTAAGGATGACGCCGTGGACCGGACACACCGTTGGAGAAAGTAATTTATCAGGTAAACATAAATTCTGTTTTTATTCAAATATCCTGTCATGTTTTCTGACCTTTTCCATTACTGAATCTTTCTTACTCAGGTCATACCAAAGGGGTTAACCGATTTCTTTTTTTATTATTCCTAACAGCCTTTCCTATTTCTCTTACTTGGTGTATCCAGTCCACGATTTCATCCTTACTTGTGGGATATTCTCAATCCCTACAGGAAGTGACAAAGAGAGCACACAGCAAAGCTGTCCATATTGCTCCCCTCAGGCTCCGCCCCCCCAGTCATTCTCTTTTCCGCTCTAACAAGTAGCATTTCCACGGGAGGGTAAAGAGTATGTGGTGTTAGATTTGTAGTTTTTATTTCTTCAATCAAGAGTTTATTTTAAAATAGTGCCGGTTTGTACTATTTACTCTGAGGCAGAAAGGGATGAAGATTTATGCTGAGAGGAAAAAGATTTTAGCATGTTGTAACTAAAATCCACTGCTGTTCCCACACAGGACTGTTGAGTACCGGAGAACTTCAGTTGGGGGGAACAGTTTGCAGGCTTAACTGCTTAAGGTATGCTCAGTCACTTTTTCTAACAAGACCCGGTAATGCTAGAAGACTGATAAGATCCCCATGTGGGAAGGTAAGCCATTTTCTGAGACACAGTATAGAAGGATGGCTTCAGTTAAGGGCTAAAATACTGGTAGACACTATGATAAGCTAAATCGATTACTTTATTAGGGTAATCTTATATTTGTTCAAGTGTTTTAAACGTTGAGAACACTTTTGGGTTTTTTATTACGCCTGGCATATTGTAAGACACCTATCCTGATTCAGGAAGGCCCCATAACTCCGGAATGTAGAGGGAGGGGGCCTCATTTTCGCGCCTCAGTTGCGCAGTTGTTTTGCAAGGCATCTTCATGCAGCTTCACGTGTAGAGTCCTGAGAGTGCAGGAGGACTTCAGGGAGGCTTATATTCTTCTACAAATAACCCAAAAGGAAGGTAGGGCTACAGCAAAGACACTGGCACCGTGCTGTAGTGTGTTAAACCGGTAGTTTACTTCAATTGGCTCCGGTTTGGGCAATAAGGGGTTAATTAACTTGAAAGTTTGTGTGCGATCATTTCAAAGCATTGGGATCATGTGGTGAAAATTTCATAAAGATCGGATGTTTTTTGGTGATTTGGTAAAAAAGTGGGTGCTTTTTATTATTTAAAGGCACAGTAACGTTTTTTCAAAAAGTGAATTTTACTGTATTGTAGTGCTATCTAAGTCTGTCAAACATTTCTGAGTCTTCAGATAGACCTTGTTCTTTATGTTTAAAAGCCATGGCGGTACCCCGCGTGGCAGACGGTCCCTAAGGTAGAGGGAGCTGTTTCAACACTTGCTAAGCGTACAGCTATACCAATAGAGGACAGTTGTGCTTTCAAAGATCCTATGGATAAAAAGTTGGAAGGATTGCTGAAGAAAATATTTGTTCAGCAAGGTTTTCTGCTTCAACCAATTACCTGCATTATTCAGGTAACTACTGCAGCGGCATTTTGGTTTGAGGCTCTGGAGGAGTCGCTCCAGAGGGAGACTTCATACGACGAGGTCATGGATAGAATTCATGCTTTAAAGCTGGCTAATTCTTGTATCACTGATGCCGCTTTCCAACTAGCTAAGTTAGCGGCGAAAAACTCAGGTTTTGCCATCATGGCGCGAAGAGCGCTTTGGCTCAAATCGTGGTCGGCGGATGTGTCGTCCAAAACGAAACTGTTAAATATTCCTTTCAAGGGGAAGACCCTATTCGGCCCAGAGCTGAAAGAAATTATATCGGATATCACTGGGGGAAAGGGCCATGCCCTTCCACAAGATAGGCCGTTTAAGGCCAAAAACAAGGCTAATTTTCGCTCCTTTCGCAACTTCAGGAGCGGACCTGCTGCAACCTCTGCTGCCGCAAAGTAAGATAACGCTTCACAGCCCAAAGCAACCTGGAAACCCTTGCAACGCTGGAATAAGGGTAAACAGGCCAATAAGCCTGCTCCTGCTACCAAGACAGCATGAAGGGGTAGCCCCCGATCCGGGATCGGATCTAGTAGGGGGCAGACTTTCTTTCTTTGCTCAGGCTTGGGCAAGAGATGTTCCAGATCCCTGGGCTTTAGAAATAGTTGCTCAGAGGTATCTTCTAGAATTCAAGGATTCTCCCCCAAGGGGATGGTTCCACATTTCTCGTTTGTCTTCAGACCAAACAAAGAAACATGTGTTCTTACGCTGTGTAGAAGATCTTCTAAAAATGGGAGTGATACACCCAGTTCCAATTGCAGAACAAGGACTGGGCTTTTACTCAAACCTGTTTGTAGTTCCCAAAAAGGAAGGAACTTTAAGGTCAATCCTGGATCTAAAAATTCTAAACAAATTCCTCAGAGTTCCGTCTTTCAAGATGGAAACCATTCAGACAATCTTGCCGATGATCCAGGAAGGTCAATATATGACTTCCGTGGATCTAAAGGATGCGTACCTACATATTCCTATCCACAAAGATCACCATCAGTTCCTAAGGTTTGCCTTTCTGGACAAACATTACCAGTTCGTGGCCCTTCCTTTCGGGTTGGTCACCGCTCCCAGAATTTTCACAAAGGTTTTAGGGTCCCTTCTGGCAGTACTAAGACCGCGGGGCATTGCAGTAGCACCTTACCTAGACGACATCTTAATACAGGCATCGTCTTTTCACTGAGCCAAGGCTCATACGGACATTGTCCTGGTCTTTCTAAGGTCTCACGGGTGTAAAGTGAACGTAGAAAAGTTCTCTGTCCCCGCTCACAAGTGTTCCCTTCCTGGGAACACTAATAGACTCGGTAGAAATGAAAACCTTTCTGACAGAGGTCAGGAAGTCAAACTGTTGAATACTTGCCGAGTTCTTCATTCCATTCCTCGGCCTGCTGTGGCTCAGTGCATGGAGGTAATCGGTTTAATGGTTACGGCAATGGACGTAGTCCCTTTTTTCCCGAATTCATCTCAGACCACTGCAACTGTGCATGCTCAAACAGTGGAATGGGGACTATGCAGATTTGTCTCCTCAAATACAAATGGACCAGAAGACCAGAGACTCTCTTCTCTGGTGGTTGTCTCAGGATCACCTGTCTCAGGGAATGAGTTTCCGCAGACCGGAGTGGATCATTGTCACGACCGATACCAGTCTGTTAGGCTGGGGAGCGGTCTGGGACTCCCTGAAAGCTCAGGGTCTATGGTCTCGGGAAGAATCTCTTCTCCCGATAAACATTTTGGAACTGAGAGCGAGATTCAATACGCTCCAGGCGTGGCCTCAACTAGCTGTGGCCAAATTCATCAGATTTCAGTCGGACAACATCACGACTGTAGCGTACATCAATCATCAGGGGGGAACAAAGAGTTCCCTAGCGATGAAGGAAGTATCCAAGATCATCAAATAGGCGGAGGATCACTCCTGCCATCTATCTGCAATTCACATCCCAGGGGTAGACAACTGGGAGGCGGATTTTCTAAGTTGTCAGACTTTCCATCCGGGGGAGTGGGAACTCCACCCAGAGGTTTTTGCTCAGCTGACCCAGCTATGGGGCATTCCAGAATTGGATCTGATGGCGTCCCGTCAGAACATCAAACTTCCCCTTTACGGATCCAGATCCAGGGATCCCAAGGCGGCATTGATAGATGCATTAATAGCGCCTTGGTCATTCAGTCTAGCTTATGTCTTTCCACCGTTTCCTCTTCTCCCTCGGCTAGTAGCCAGAATCAAACAGGAGAAGGCTTCTGTAATTTTGATAGCACCTGCGTGGCCAAGCAGGACTTGGTATGCAGATCTAGTGGACATGTCATCGGTTCCACCATGGAAACTGCCATCGAGGCAGGATCTTCTAATTCAAGGTCCTTTCAAGCATCCAAATCTAGCTTCTCTGCAACTGACTGCTTGGAGATTGAACGCTTAATCCTAGCTAAGCATGGTTTCTCTGAATCTGTTATAGATACTCTGATACAGGCCAGAAAGCCTGTCACCAGGAAAATTTACCATAAGATATGGCGAAAATATCTTTGTTGGGTTGAATCCAAGGGTTACTCGTGGAGTAAGGTTAGGATTCCAAGGATATTGTCTTTTCTCCAAGAAGGATTGGAGAAAGGTCTGTCAGCTAGTTCCTTAAAGGGACAGATATCTGCTCTGTCTATCCTGTTACATAAGCGTCTGGCAGCTGTACCAGACGTTCAGGTGTTTGCACAGGCCCTAGTTAGAATCAAGCCTGTTTACAAGCCTGTGGCTCCTCCATGGAGTCTAAATTTAGTTCTTTCAGTTCTTCAAGGGGTTCCGTTTGAACCTTTGCATTCCATAGATATTAAGTTATTATCTTGGAAAGTTTTGTTTTTAGTAGCCATTTCTTCTGCTCGAAGAGTTTCTGAATTGTCTGCTTTGCAGTGTAATTCACCCTATCTGGTGTTCCATGCAGATAAGATTGTTTTGCGTACCAAACCTGGTTTCCTTCCAAAGGTGGTTTCTAATAAGAATATTAACTAGGAAATCATTGTTCCTTCTCTGTGTCCTAATCCAGTTTCTAAGAAGGAACGACTTTTACATAATCTTGACGTGGTTCGTGCTTTAAAATTCTATTTAAAAGCAACTAAAGATTTCAGACAAACATCATCCTTGTTTGTTGTCTATTCTGGTAAGAGGAGACGTCAGAAAGCGACTGCTACCTCTCTTTCCTTCTGGCTGAAAAGCATAATCCGATTGGCTTATGAGACTGCTGGACAGCAGCCTCCTGAACGAATTACAGCTCATTCCACCAGAGCTGTGGCTTCCACATGGGCTTTCAAGAATGAGGCTTCTGTTGAACAGATTTGTAAGGCAGCGACTTGGTCTTCACTGCATACATTTGCCAAATTTTACAAATTCGATACTTTTGCTTCTTCGGAGGCTATTTTTGGGAGAAAGGTTTTGCAAGCAGTAGTGCCTTCCGTTTAGGTTACCTGACTTGTTCCCTCCCTTCATCCGTGTCCTAAAGCTTTGGTATTGGTATCCCACAAGTAAGGATGAAACCGTGGACTGGATACACCAAGTAAGAGAAAACAGAATTTATGCTTACCTGATAAATTACTTTCTCTTACGGTGTATCCAGTCCACGGCCCGCCCTGATAATTCGGGCAGGTTCAAATTTAATTTTTAAGAATAACCACAGTCACCACTGCACCCTATGGTTCTCCTTTTTCTCCTAACCGTCGGTCGAATGACTGGGGGGGGCGGAGCCTGAGGGGAGCTATATGGACAGCTTTGCTGTGTGCTCTCTTTGCCACTTCCTGTAGGGATTGAGAATATCCCACAAGTAAGGATGAAACCGTGGACTGGATACACCGTAAGAGAAAGTAATTTATCAGGTAAGCATAAATTCTGTTTTTGCATCGTTATTTTCCATATGCCAAGGGGTTTAACCATTTATATTTTCAACAATATATTTTATTTTCACATTCTTATTACACATTAATTTCTATTAGTCTTATTACCATTATATCCTACTATTGTATCTTATACTTTCAACTTCCAACACATCCTTGGAGCAAATCAATTGCAGAACCATCTATCTTAAAACAATATTTACCAAAAAGTTATTATATACATCAATTTTCCCAAGTCTCTTAGGTGAAAAAACTTTTGAGTGGCTTGATTTTATAGGTCCTATTACGAAAGGGGAGGGAGGTTTGGGGGGGAGCTAATAGAGGTAGTGATGTGTTTGGGTGAAGGAATCAAATTATCCCTTTATTTAAAAGAAAAGAAAAGAAAAATAGGTATAATACATAGAATTCTATATTCATTTAATATTTTTTAGTGACTAGGAACTGATCATACTAATTTATTACAAATTAAATCTAGTGATTATTTTGTGCCTAAAAAAGGAGATCTATCCAATTCTGAATTCAGACCGTGGGGGTGAATCGTGTTGAAGTTAAATATGATTTTTGCTTCTTTTTTTAGGATAGATGGTTCTAAATCTCCCCCTCTCCAATTGGGTTTCACCTTATATAATCCCCAATACTTCATATCTGGACCCTATTTTTGTTTATTTCCCTAAAATGTTTGTAAAGATAAGTGTCCAAATGTCCTTTTTTGATGTTAGATATGTTCCCTTATCCTGTCCCTTAGCATTCGCGTCATTTCTCTTATATAAAAAAGTTCACAAGAGCATTGCAGCATATAGATTACTCCTTTATTAGTGCACCTTATTGTGTTTTCTATTTTAAACTCCTTAGTATTATTAGGAATCCTAACAGTTTTCTTTTTAGTGCCATACTGGCATGCTCTGCATACATGGCAGGGGAAAAAACCTTTCACATCCACTCCTTTTAGAACTTTATCAAAAGATTTTTTATTTCTCTTGTTAGGTGTATATGTCCACGGATCATCCATTACTTGTGGGATATTCTCCTTCCCAACAGGAAGTTGCAAGAGGATCACCCACAGCAGAGCTGCTATATAGCTCCTCCCCTAACTGCCATATCCAGTCATTCTCTTGCAAGCTCTCAACATAGCTGGAGGTAGTAAGAGGAAAGTGGTAAAATATAGTTAGCTTTTTCTTCAATCAAAAGTTTATTGTTTTTAAATGGTACCGGAGTGTACTATTTTATCTCAGGCAGCATTTAGAAGAAGAATCTGCCTGCGTTTTTCTATGATCTTAGCAGAAGTAACTAAGATCCACTGCTATTCTCACATATGTCTGAGGAGTGAGGTAACTTCAGAGGGAGAATGGTGTGCAGGGTATCCTGCAATAAGGTATGTGCAGTTTAAGTTTTTCTAGGGATGGAATTTGCTAGAAAATGCTGCTGATACCGGATTAATGTAAGTTAAAGCCTAAATACAGTGATTTAATAGCGACTAGTATCAGGCTTGCTATCAGAGGTATATACTCTGATTAATGTGCAATATAAAACGTTTGCTGGCATGTTTAATTGTTTTTATATATGCTTTGGTGATAAAACTTATTGGGGCCTAGTTTTCTCTTGTTAAGTGTATTCAGTCCACGGGTCATCCATTACTTATGGGATATATTCCCTTCCCAACAGGAAGTTGCAAGAGGATCACCCAAGCAGAGCTGCTATATAGCTCCTCCCCTCACATATCATATCCAGTCATTCTCTTGCAACCCTCAACAGATGGAGGTCGTGAGAGGAGTGTGGAGTTTTTTACACCTAATTATTTCTTCAATCAAAAGTTTGTTATTTTAAATGGCACCGGAGTGTGCTGTTTTTTCTCTCAGGCAGTATTTAGAAGAAGAATCTGCCTGCGTTTTCTATGATCTTAGCAGAAGTAACTAAGATCCACTGGCTGTTCTCGCACATTCTGAGGAGTGGGGTAACTTCAGAAAAGGGAATAGCATGCGGGGTCCCCTGCAAACGAGGTATGTGCAGTAAAATATTTTTCTAAGGAATGGGATTGACTAAGAAAATACTGCTGATACCGATGTAATGTAAGTACAGCCTTAAATGCAGCAGTAGCGACTGGTATCAGGCTGATGAATGTATGTGCAGTAAAGTAATTTTCTATGGAATAGAATTTGACTAAGAAAATGCTGTTAATACTGAAGTAATGTATGAGCCTTAACTGCAGTAGAAGCGACTGGTAGCAGGCTTATTAATAACACTACATAACCTTTAAAATGGATGTTAAAACGTTTACTGGCATGTTAATCGTTTTTGTGAGGTACTTTGGTGATAACTTATTGGGGCATGATTTTTTCCACATGGCTAACGTATATTTCTGCATAGAAACAGTTAACTGAGGTCTCCCACTGTTGTAATTAGAGTGGGAGGGGCCTATTTTAGCGCTTTTTTGCGCAGTAAAAATTCAGTCACAGTCTTCCTGCTTCTTCCTCCATGATCCAGGATGTCTCTAGAGAGCTCAGGGGTCTTCAAAATTCATTTTGAGGGAGGTAATCAGTCACAGCAGACCTGTGACAGTGTGTTTGACTGTGATAAAAACGTTAATTGTTAAATTGATTATCCGTTTTTGGGTATTAAGGGGTTAATCATCCATTTGCTGGTGGGTGCAATCCTTTGCTAACTTAATACATTTACTGTGAAAATGTGGTTGCTATAACTGATTTGGTTCATTGTTATTTCAACTGTGACAGTTTTTTTGTGCCATTTAAAGGCGCAGTAGCGTCTTTTATATTGCTTGTAAATTTATTGAAAGTATTTTCCAAGCTTGCTAGTCTCATTGCTAGTCTGTTTAAACATGTCTGACACAGATGAATGTTTGTTCACTATGTTTGAAGGCCAATGTGGAGCCCCATAGAAATGTGTACTAAATGTATTGATGTCACTTTAAATAAAAGTCAGTCTTTATCTGTAAAGAAATTATCACCAGACAACGAGGGGGAAGTTATGCCGACTAACTCTCCTCACGTGTCAGTACCTTCGCCTCCCGCTCAGGAGGCGCGTGATATTGTGGCGCCAAGTACATCAGAGAGGCCCTTACAAATCACTTTACAAGACATGGCTACTGTTATGACAGAAGTTTTATCTAAATTGCCAGAACTAAGAGGCAAGCGTGATAGCTCTGGATTAAGAACAGAGCGCGCTGATAATGGGAGAGCCATGTCCGATACTGCATCACAATTTGCAGAACATGAAGACGGAGAGCTTCATTCTGTGGGTGACGGTTCTGATCCAGGGAGACTGGATTCAGAGTTTTCTAATTTTAAATTTAAGCTTGAGAACCTCCGTGTATTGCTAGGGGAGGTATTAGCGGCTCTGAATGATTGTAACACGGTTGCAATTCCAGAGAAATTATGTAGGCTGGATAGATACTATGCGGTGCCGGTGTGTACTGACGTTTTTCCTATACCTAAAAGGCTTACAGAGATTATTAGCAAGGAGTGGGATAGACCCGGTGTGCCCTTTTCCCCTCCTCCTATATTTAGGAAAATGTTTCCAATAGACGCCACCACACGAGACTTATGGCAGATGGTCCCTAAGGTGGAGGGAGCAGTTTCTACTTTAGCTAAGCGTACCACTATCCCGGTGGAGGATAGTTGTGCTTTTTCGGATCCAATGGATAAAAAATTAGGTTACCTTAAGAAAATGTTTGTTCAACAAGGTTTTATCTTACAGCCCCTTGCATGCATTGCGCCTGTCACTGCTGCTGCGGCATTCTGGTTTGAGTCTCTTGAAGAGGCCATTCGCACAGCTCCATTGGATGAGATTATGGACAAGCTTAAAGCACTCAAGCTAGCTAACGCATTTGTTTCCGATGCCGTCGTACATTTAACCAAACTAACGGCTAAGAACTCTGGATTCGCCATCCAGGTGCGCAGAGCGCTATGGCTTAAATCGTTGGTCAGCTGACGTGACTTCTAAATCTAAATTGCTTAATATTCCTTTCAAAGGGCAGACCTTATTGGGGCTGGCTTAAAAGAAATTATTGCTGACATTACTGGAGGTAAGGGTCATACTCTTCCTCAGGACAGGGCCAAATCAAAGGCCAAACAGTCTAATTTTCGTGCCTTTTGTAACTTCAAGGCAGGAGCAGCATCAACTTCCTCCGCTCCAAAACAGGAAGGAACTGTTGCTCGTTACAGACAGGGCTGGAAACCTAACCAGTCCTGGAACAAGGGCAAGTAGGCCAGAAAACCTACTTCTGCCCCTAAGACAGCATGAAGAGAGGGCCCCCTATCCGGAAACGGATCTAGTGGGGGGCAGACTTTCTCTCTTCGCCCAGGCTTGGGCAAGAGATGTCCAGGATCCCTGGGCGTTGGAGATCATATCCCAGGGATATCTTCTGGACTTCAAAGCTTCTCCTCCACAAGGGAGGTTTCATCTTTCAAGGTTATCAACAAACCAAATAAAGAAAGAGGCGTTTCTACGCTGTGTACAAGACCTCTTACTAATGGGGGTGATCCAGCGGACGGAACAAGGGCAAGGATTTTACTCAAATCTGTTTGTGGTTCCCAAGAAAGAGGGAACCTTCAGACCAATTTTGGACCTAAAGATCTTAAACAAATTCCTAAGAGTTCCATCATTCAAAATGGAAACTATTCGAACCATCCTACCCATGATCCAAGAGGGTCAGTATATGACCACAGTGGACTTAAAGGATGCCTACCTTCACATACCGATTCACAAAGATCATTATCGGTACCTAAGATTTGCCTTTCTAGACAGGCATTACCAATTTGTAGCTCTTCCCTTCGGGTTAGCTACGGCCCCGAGAATTTTTACAAAGGTTCTGGGCTCACTTCTGGCGGGTACTAAGACCGCAAGGCATAGCGGTGGCTCCGTACCTAGACAACATTCTGATACAAGCGTCAAGTTTTCAAATTGTCAAGTCTCATACGGAAGGTCAACGTGGAAAAGAGTTCTCTATCACCACTCACAAGGGTTCCCTTCCTAGGGACTCTTATAGATTCTGTAGAGATGAGAATTTACCTGACGGAGTCCAGGTTATTAAAACTTCTAAATGCTTGCCGTGTCCTTCATTCCATTCCACGCCCGTCAGTAGCTCAGTGCATGGAAGTAATCGGCTTAATGGTAGCGGCAATGGACATAGTGCCATTTGCGCGCCTGCATCTCAGACCGCTGCAATTATGCATGCTAAGTCAGTGGAATGGGGATTACTCAGATTTGTCCCCTCTACTAAATCTGGATCAAGAGACCAGGGATTCTCTTCTCTGGTGGCTTTCTCGGGTCCATCTGTCCAAAGGGATGTCCTTTCGCAGGCCAGATTGGACGATTTTTAACAACAGATGCCAGCCTACTAGGTTGGGGCGCAGTCTGGAACTCCCTGAAGGCTCAGGGATCGTGGACTCAGGAGGAAAAACTCCTCCCAATAAATATTCTGGAATTAAGAGCAATAGTCAATGTTCTTCTAGCTTGGCCTCAGTTAGCAACACTGAGGTTCATCAGATTTCAGTCGGACAACATCACGACTGTGGCTTACATCCACCATCAAGGGGGAACCAGGAGTTCCCTAGCGATGTTAGAAGTCTCAAAGATAATTCGCTGGGCAGAGTCTCACTCTTGCCACCTATCAGCGATCTACATCCCAGGCGTGGAGAACTGGGAGGCGGACTTTCTAAGTCGCCAGACTTTTCATCCGGGGGAGTGGGAACTTCATCTGGAGGTCTTCGCCCAACTGATTCGTTGTTGGGGCAAACCGGAACTGGATCTCATGGCGTCTCGCCAGAACGCCAAACTTCCTTGTTACGGATCCAGGTCCAGGGACCCAGGAGCGGCGCTGATAGATGCTCTAGCAGCCCCTTGGGTTTTCAACATGGCTTATGTGTTTCCACCTTTTCCGCTGCTTCCTCGACTGATTGCCAAGATCAAACAGGAGAGAGCATCGGTGATTCTGATAGCGCCTGCGTGGCCACGCAGGACCTGGTATGCAGACCTAGTGGACATGTCGTCCTGTCCACCATGGTCTCTGCCTCTGAGGCAGGACCTTCTAATTCAGGGTCCTTTCAACCATCCAAATCTAATTTCTCTGAGACTGACTGCATGGAGATTGAACGCTTGATCCTATCAAAGCGTGGCTTCTCGGAGTCGGTTATTGATACCTTAATACAGGCTCGGAAACCTGTTACCAGAAAGATTTACCATAAGATATGGCGTAAATACTTGTATTGGTGTGAATCCAAGAGTTACTCATGGAGTAAGGTTAGGATTCCTAGGATATTGTCTTTTCTACAAGAGGGTTTAAAAAAGGGCTTATCTGCTAGTTCTTTGAAGGGACAGATTTCTGCTCTGTCTATTCTTTTACACAAACGTCTGGCAGAAGTTCCAGACGTCCAGGCTTTTTGTCAGGCTTTGGCTAGGATTAAGCCTGTGTTTAAGACTGTTGCTCCGCCGTGGAGCTTAAACTTAGTTCTTAAAGTTCTTCAAGGTGTTCCGTTTGAACCCCTTCTTTCCATTGATATTAAGCTGTTATCTTGGAAAGTTCTGTTTTTGATGGCTATTTCCTCGGCTCGAAGAGTCTGAGTTATCTGCCTTACATTGTGATTCTCCTTATCTGATTTTTCATTCAGACAAGGTAGTTCTGCGTACTAAACCTGGGTTCTTACCTAAGGTAGTTTCTAACGGGAACATCAATCAAGAGATTGTTGTTCCATCATTATGTCCTAACCCTTCTTCAAAGAAGGAAAGACTTTTGCATAATCTGGACGTAGTCCGTGCCCTGAAGTTCTATTTACTAGCAACTAAAGAATTCCGTCAAACTTCTTCCCTTTTTGTCGTTTACTCTGGGCAGAGGAGAGGTCAAAAAGCTTCGGCTACCTCTCTCTCCTTTTGGCTTCGTAGCATAATACGTTTAGCCTATGAGACTGCTGGACAGCAGCCCCCTGAAAGAATTACAGCTCATTCCACCAGAGCTGTGGCTTCCACCTGGGCCTTTATGAATGAGGCCTCTGTTGAACAGATTTGCAAGGCTGCAACTTGGTCTTTGCTTCATACCTTTTCAAAATTTTACAAATTTGACACTTTTGCTTCTTCGGAGGCTGTTTTTGGGAGAAAGGTTCTACAGGCAGTGGTTCCCTCCGTTTAAAGTTCCTGCCTTGTCCCTCACATCATCCGTGTACTTTAGCTTTGGTATTGGTATCCCATAAGTAATGGATGACCCGTGGACTGAATACTCTTAACAATAGAAAACATAATTTATGCTTACCTGATAAATTTATTTCTCTTGTAGTTTATTCAGTCCACGGCCCGCCCTGTCTTTTTTAAGGCAGATCTAAATTTCTCCAACATAGGTGTGTCCGGTCCACGGCGTCATCCTTACTTGTGGGATATTCTCCTCCCCAACAGGAAATGGCAAAGAGCCCAGCAAAGCTGGCCATATAGTCCCTCCTAGGCTCCGCCTACCCCAGTCATTCTTTTTGCCGTTGCACAGGCAAACATCTCCACGGAGATGGCTTAGAGTTTTTTGGTGTTTAAATGTAGTTTTTGTCCTTCAATCAAGAGTTTGTTATTTTAAAATAGTGCTGGTATGTACTATTTACTCTGAAACAGAAAAGAGATGAAGATTTCTGTTTGTAAGAGGAAAATGATTTTAGCAACAGTTACTAAAATCGATAGCTGTTTCCACACAGGACTGTTGAGATGAAGTAACTTCAGTTGGGGGAAACAGTGGGCAGACTTTGCTGCTTGAGGTATGACACATTTCTAACAAGACTCGGTAATGCTGGAAGCTGTCATTTTCCCTATGGGAACCGGTAAGCCATTTTCTTAGTTTAAGTTAAAGAATAAAGGGCTTCATTAGGGCTTAAAAAACTGGTAGACATTTTTCTGGGCTAAAACGATTACTTTACTAAGTATATTTGGCAGATTATTACTTTTAATAGTTGTTAAATCTTGGGGATTGTTTTAATAAAAACGGCAGGCACTGTATTGGACACCTTTTTCACTGGGGGCCTTTTCTAGTTAGACAGAGCCTCATTTTCGCGCCTCTAATGCGCAGTTGTTTTTGGAAAGCATGGCATGCAGATGCATGTGTGAGGAGCTAAGAACCACTGAAAAAGCTTATAGAAGGCATCATTTGGTATCGTATTCCCCTCTGTGCTTGGTTGGGTCTCAGCAAAGCAGATACCTGGGACTGTATAGGGGTTAAATGTAAAAACAGCTCCGGTTCCGTTATTTTAAGGGTTAAAGCTTTCAAATTTGGTGTGCAATACTTTTAAGGCTTTAAGTTACTGTGGTGAAATTTTGGTGAATTTTGAACAATTCCTTCATACTTTTTCACATATTCAGTAATAAAGTGTGTTCAGTTTAAAATTTAAAGGGACAGTAACGGTTTTATTGTAAAACGTTTTTTGTGCTTTGTTGACAAGTTTAAGCCTGTTTAACATGTCTGAACCATCAGATAACGATGTTCTATATGTATGAAAGCCAATGTGTCTCCCCATTTAAATATATGTGATATATTTGTGTCATAATGTCCAAACAAAGTAGGGATAATAATGCCATAGATATGATATTGCCCAAGATGATTCCTCTAATGAGGGGAGTAAGCATGGTACTGCATCATCCCCTTCTGTGTCTACACCAGTTTTGCCCACACAAGAGGCCCCTAGTACATCTAGTGCGCCAATACTTATTACCATACAACAATTAATGGCTGTAATGGATAATTCTATTGCATGCATTTTTTCCAAAATGCCTACTTATCAGAGAAAGCGTGATTTCTCTGTTTTAAACACTGGAGAGCAAGAGGACGCTGATGATATCTGTTCTGACATACCCTCACACCTATCTGAAGGGGCCAGGAGGGAGGTTTTGTCTGAGGGAGAAATTTCAGATTCAGGGAAGATTTCTCAACAAGCAGAACCTGATATTGTAACTTTTAAATTTAAATTACAACATCTCCACGCACTACTTAAGGAGGTATTATCTACTCTGGATGATTGTGACAATTTGGTCATTCCAGAGAAATTAGGTAAGATGAACAAGTTCCTAGAGGTTCCGGTGCCCCCCGATGTTTTTCCTATACCCAAGCGGGTGGCGGACATAGTAAATAAGGAGTGGGAAAGGCCCGGCATACCTTTTGTCCTCCCCATATATTTAAGAAATTATTTCCTATAGTCGACCCCAGAAAGGACTTATAGCATACAGTCCCCAAGGTCGAGGGGGCGGTTTCTACTCTAAACAAACGCACTTCTATTCCTATAGAAGATAGTTGTGCTTTCAAGATCCTATGGATTAAAGGTTAGAGGGTTTGCTTAAAAAGATGTTTGTTCAGCAAGGTTACCTTCTACAACCAATTTCATGCATTGTTCCTGTCACTACAGCTGCGTGTTTCTGGTTCGAAGAACTAGAAAAGTCGCTCAATAAAGAATCTTCGTACGAGGAGGTTTTGGACAGAGTTCAAGCTCTTAAATTGGCTAACTCTTTTATTTTAGATGCCGCTTTGCAATTAGCTAGATTAGCGGCGAATAATTCAGGGTTTACTATCGTGGCGCGCAGAGCGCTTTTGCTTAACATCCCTTTCAAGGGTAAAACACTGTTTGGCCCTGACTTGAAAGAGATTATTTCAGACATCACTGGGGGAAAGGGCCACGCCCTTCCTCTGGATAGGTCTTTTAAGGCTAAAAATAAGCCAAATTTTCGTCCCTTTCGCAGAAACGGACCAGCCTCAAATTCTACACCCTCTAAGCAAGAGGGTAATACTTCTCAAACCAAGCCAGCCTGGAGGCCGATGCAAGGCTGGAACAAGGGTAAGCAGGCCAAGTCACCTGCCACTGCTACCAAAACAGCATGAAGTGTTGGCCCCCGATCTGGGAAGGATCTGGTGGGGGGCAGACTTTCTCTCTTTGCTCAGGCTGGCGCAAGAGATGTTCAAGATCCTTGGGCGCTAGAAATAGTTTCTCAAGGTTATCTCCTGGAATTCAGGGAACTACCCCCAAGGGGAAGGTTCCACGGGTCTCAATTATCTTCGAACAGGCATTCTTACACTGTGTAGAAGACCTGTTAAGCATGGGAGTGATTCATCCTGTTCCATTAGGAGAACAAGGGATGGGTTTTTACTCCAACCTGTTCATAATTCCCAAAAAAGAGGGAACATTCAGACCAATTTTAGATCTCAAGATTCTAAACAAGTTTCTAAGGGTTTCATCGTTCAAAATGGAAACCATTCGAACGATCCTTCCTACCATCCAGGAAGGTCAATTCATGACCACGGTGGACTTTAAGGATGCGTACCTACGTATTCCTATCCACAAGGAACATTTTCGGTTCCTAAGGTTCGCCTTTCTGGACAAGCATTACCAGTTTGTGGCACTTCCATTCGGATTAGCCACTGCTCCAAGGATTTTCACAAGGGTACTAGGGTCCCTTCTAGCGGTGCTAAGACCAAGGGGCATTGCAGTAGTACCTTACTTGGACGACATCCTGATTCAAGTGTCGTCTCTGTCAAAAGCAAGGGCTCATACGGACATTGTCCTAGCCTTTCTCAGATCTCACAGGTGGAAAGTGAACATAGAAAAAAGTTCTCTGTCCCCGTCAACAAGAGTTCCCTTCTTGGGAACAATAAGTTTCCTTAGAAATGAAGGTTTTTCTGACAGAGGCCAGAAAATCAAAACTTCTAAGCTCTTGTCAGGTACTTCATTCTGTTCTTCTTCCTTCCATAGCGCAGTGCATGGAAGTAATAGGTTTGATGGTTGCGGCAATGGACATAGTTCCTTTTGCACGAATTCATCTAAGACCATTACACCTGTGCATGCTCAGACAGTGGAATGGGGATTATACAGACTTGTCTCCGACGATACAAGTAGATCAAATAACCAGAGATTCACTCCGTTGGTGGCTGACCCTGGACAACCTGTCACAGGGAATGAGCTTCCGCAGACCAGAGTAGGTCATTGTCACGACCGACGCCAGTCTGGTGGGCTGGGGCGCGGTCTGGGAACCCCTGAAAGCTCAGGGTCTATGGTTTCGGGAAGACTCTCTTCTCCCGATAAACATAATGGAACTGAGAGCGATATTCAATGCTCTCAAGGCTTGGCCTCGACTTGCAAAGGCCAAATTCATAAGGTTTCAATCAGACATCATGACGACTGTTACATATATCAACCATCAGGGGGTAACAAGGAGTTCCCTGGCGATGGAGGAGCATCCGGGGGAGTGGGAACTCCATTTGGAAATCTTTGCCCAAATAACTCAATTATGGGGCATTCCAGACATGGTTCTGATGGCCTCTCGTCAGAACTTCATGGTCCCTTGTTACGGGTCCAAATCCAGGGATCCCAAGGCGACTCTATTGGATACAATAGTAGCACCTTGGATCTTCAACCTAGCTTATGTATTCCCACCGTTTCCTCTCATTCCCAGGCTGGTAGCCAGGATCAATCTGGAGAGGGCTTTGGTGATCTTGATAGTTCCTGTGTGGCCACGCAGGACTTGGTATGCAGACCTGGTGAATGTGTCATCGGCTCCACCATGGAAGCTACCTTTGAGACAGGACCTTCTTATTCAGGGTCCATTCGAACATCCGAATCTGGTTTTCCTCCAACTGACTGCTTGGAGTTTGAACGCTTGATTTTATCAAAGCGTAGGTTTTCAGATTCTGTAATAGATACTCTTATTCGGGCTAGAAAGCCTGTAACTAGAAAAATTTACCATAATATATGGAAAAAATATATCTGTTGGTGTGAATCTAAAGGATTCCAATGGAACAAGATAAAAATTCCTAAGATTCTTTCCTTTCTACAAGAAGGTTTGGAGAAAGGATTTTCTGCGAGTTCTCTGAAGGGACAGATCTCTGCTTTATCTGTTTTACTTCACAAAAGGCTGGCAGCTGTGCCAGACGTTTAAGCGTTTGTTCAGGCTCTGGTTAGAATCAAGCCTGTTTACAGACCTTTGACTCCTCCCTGGAGTCTAAATCTAGTTCTTTCAGTTCTTCAAGGGGTTCCGTTTGAACCCTTACATTCCGTAGATATTAAGTTATTATCTTGGAAAGTTTTGTTTTAGGTTGCAATTTCTTCCGCTAGAAGAGTTTCTGAGTTATCTGCTCTGCAGTGTTCTCCGCCCTATCTGGTCCATGCAGATAAGGTGGTTTTACGTACTGAGCCTGGTTTTCTTCCGAAGGTTGTTTCCAACAAAAATATTAATCAGGAGATAGTTGTACCTTCTTTGTGTCCGAATCCAGTTTCCTAGAAGGAACGTTTGTTACACAATTTGGACGTTGTCCGTGCTCTAAAATTCTATTTAGAGGCTACTGAAGATTTTAGACAAACATCTTCTTTGTTTGTTGTTTATTCTGGTTAAAGGAGAGGTAAAAAAGCAACTTCTACCTCTCTTTCCTTTTGGTTTAAAAGCATCATCAGATTGGCTTTTGAGACTGCCGGACGGCAGCCTCCTGAAAGTATCACAGCTCACTCCACTAGGGCTGTGGCTTCCACATGGGCCTTCAAGAATGAGGTTCCTGTTGACCAAATTTTTTAAATTATATACTTTTGCTTCTTCGGAAGCTATTTTTGGGAGAAAGGTTTTGCAAGCCGTGGTGCCTTCCGTTTGGGTGACCTGATTTGCTCCCTCCCTTCATCCGTGTCCTAAAGCTTTGGTATTGGTTCCCACAAGTAAGGATGACGCCGTGGACCGGACACACCTATGTTGGAGAAAACAGAATTTATGCTTACCTGATAAATTACTTTCTCCAACGGTGTGTCCGGTCCACGGCCCGCCCTGGTTTTTTAATCAGGTCTGATGAATTATTTTCTCTAACTACAGTCACCACGTTACCATATGGTTTCTCCTATATATATTTCCTCCTGTCCGTCGGTCGAATGACTGGGGTAGGCGGAGCCTAGGAGGGACTATATGGCCAGCTTTGCTGGGCTCTTTGCCATTTCCTGTTGGGGAGGAGAATATCCCACAAGTAAGGATGACGCCGTGGACCGGACACACCGTTGGAGAAAGTAATTTATCAGGTAAGCATAAATTCTGTTTTTAATTAAAACTCCAGTCACCACTGCACCCTATGGTTTCTCCTTTCTTGTCTTGTTTCGGTCGAATGACTGGATATGACATGTGAGGGGAGGAGCTATAAAGCAGCTCTGCTTGGGTGATCCTCTTGCAACTTCCTGTTGGGAAGGGAATATATCCCATAAGTAATGGATGACCCGTGGACTGAATACACTACAAGAGAAATAAATTTATCAGGTAAGCATAAATTATGTTTTCATGGTGTTTTTCTAATAAATTCTCTTGGCATTCTTTTAGAATTCCTAGAATTTTACATTTTTTTTTTTTTTTTTTACAGAAATTGAACGCTTTAGTACTAAGTCATAGAGGTTTCTCTGACTCAGTGATTAATACTATGTTACAAGCTCGTAATTCTGTTTCTAGAAAGATTTATTAAAGAGTTTACATTTCATGGTGTTCTTCTCATAAATTCTCCTGGCAATGTTTTTTCCACATGGCTGGCTTTATTTTTCCTAGAAACAGTTTCCTGAGGCTTTCCACTGTTATAGTATAAAAGTTACAGTTGGTGCAGTTAAAAATTACAAACTGTGACATTCAGCTTCCCTCAGCAGTCCCCTGCATGCTATAGGACATCTCTGAAGGGCTCAAAAGGCTTCAAAAGTAGGAGCTGTGGCAGTTGTTATGACTGTTTAAAAAACATATTTTTTGTTTTGTTAATCTGTTTATTGTATTAAGGGGTTAATCATCCATTTGCAAGTGGGTGCAATGCTCTGCTAACTTGTTACATACACTGTTTCGTTAGTGTAACTGCCTTTTTTCACTGTTATTTCAAATTTTGGCAAAATTTGTTTCTCTTAAAGGCACAGTAACGTTTTTTTATATTGTTTGTTAACTTGATTTAAAGTGTTTTCCAAGCTTGCTAGTCTCATTGCTAGTCTGTATAAACATGTCTGACATAGAGGAAACTCCTTGTTCATTATGTTTAAAAGCCATGGTGGAACCCCATAGGAGAATGTGTACTAAATGTATTGATTTCACTTTAAACAATAAAGATCAGCTGTTATCTTTAAAATAATTATCACCAGAGGATTCTGACGAGGGGGAAGTTATGCCGACTAACTCTCCCCACGTGTCGGACCCTTTGACTCCCGCTCAAGGGACTCACGCTAAAATGGCGCCAAGTACATCAAAGACGCCCATAGCGATTACTTTGCAGGACATGGCGGCAATCATGGATAATACCCTGTCAGTGGTATTAGCCAGACTGTCTGAATTCAGAGGAAAGTGCGATAGCTCTGGGGTTAGACGTAATACAGAGCGCGCAGATGTTTTAAGGCCCATGTCTGATACTGCGTCACAATATGCTGAAGCTGAGGAAGAGCTTCAGTCTGTGGGTGACTTCTCTGACTCGGGGAAACCTGATTCAGATATGTCTACTTTTAAATTTAAGCTTGAGAACCTCCGGGTGTTGCTTGGAGAGGTTTTAGCTGCTCTGAATGACTGTGACACAATTGCAGTGCCAGAGAAATTGTGTAGACTGGATAAATACTACGCGGTGCCGGTGTGTACTGACGTTTTTCCAATACCTAAAAGGTTTACAGAAATTATTACTAAGGAGTGGGACAGACCCGGTGTGCCGTTCCCCCCCCCCCCCACCTATTTTTAGAAAAATGTTTCCAATAGACGCCACCACACGGGACTTATGGCAGACGGTCCCTAAGGTGGAGGGAGCAGTTTCTAATTTAGCAAAGCGTACCACTGTCCCTGTCGAGGACAGTTGTGCTTTTTCAGATCCAATGGATAAAAAATTAGAAGGTTACCTTAAGAAAATGTTTATTCAACAAGGTTTTATCCTGCAGCCCCTTGCATGCATTGCTCCTGTCACTGCTGCTGCGGCGTCTGGTTTGAGTCTCTGGAAGAGGCCTTTCAGACACTACTCCATTGACTGAAATACTTGACAAGCTTAGAACACTTAAGCTATCTAATTCTTTTGTTTCTGATGCCATTGTTAATTTGACTAAACTAACGGCTAAGAATTCTGGATTCGCCATCCAGGCGCGTAGGGCGCTATGGCTTAAATCTTGGTCAGCTGACGTGACTTCAAAGTCTAAATTACTTAACATTCCCTTCAAGGGGCAGACCCTATTCGGGCCTGGTTTGCTGACATTACTGGAGGTAAGGGTCATACCCTTCCTCAGGACAGGGCCAAATCAAGGGCCAAACAGTCTAATTTTCGTGCCTTTCAAAACTTCAAGACAGGTGCAGCATCAACTTCCTCTGCTACAAAACAAGAGGGAACTTTTGCGCAATCGAAGCCGGCCTGGAAATCTAACCAGGCCTGGAGCAAGGGCAAGCAGGCCAGAAAGCCTGCTGCTGCCTCTAAGACAGCATGAAGGAACGGCCCCCTATCCGGCAACGGATCTAGTAGGGGGCAGACTTTCTCTCTTCGCCCAGGCGTGGGCAAGAGATGTTCAGGATCCCTGGGCGTTGGAGACAGATTTGTGCTCTGTCTATCCTTTTGCACAAGCGTCTGGCAGAGGTTCCAGACGTCCAGGCATTTTGTCAGGCTTTGGTTAGAATTAAGCCTGTGTTTAAACCTGTTGCTCCTCCATGGAGCTTAAACTTGGTTCTTAAGGTTCTTCAAGGAGTTCCGTTTGAACCCCTTCATTCCATTGATATCAAACTTTTATCTTGGAAAGTTCTGTTTTTGATGGCTATTTCCTCGGCTCGTAGAATCTCTGAGTTTTTAGCTTTACAATGTGATTCTCCTTATCTGATTTTCCATACAGATAAAGTAGTTCTGCGTACAAAACCTGGGTTTTTACCTAAGGTAGTTTCCAACAAGAATATCAATCAAGAGATTGTTGTTCCATCATTGTGTCCTAATCCTTCTTCATAGAAGGAACGTCTTTTACATAATTTGGACGTAGTCCGTGCTTTAAAGTTTTACTTACAAGCGACTAAAGATTTTCGTCAAACATCTTCCCTGTTTGTTGTTTACTCTGGACAGAGGAGAGGTCAAAAGGCTTCGGCAACCTCTTTCTTTTTGGCTTCGGAGCGTAATACGCTTAGCCTATGAGACTGCTGGACAGCAGCCCCCTGAAAGGATTACAGCTCATTCTACTAGAGGCTTCCACCTGGGCCTTTAAAAATGAGGCTTCTGTTGAACAGATTTGCAAAGCGGCGACTTGGTCTTCGCTTCATACCTTTTCAAAATTTTACAAATTTGATACTTTTGCTTCTTCGGAGGCTTTTTTTGGGAGAAAGGTTCTACAGGCAGTGGTCCCTTCCATTTAAGTACCTGCCTTGTCCCTCCCTTCATCCGTGTACTTTAGCTTTGGTATTGGTATCCCACAAGTAATGGATGATCCGTGGACTGGATACACCTAACAAGAGAAAACACAATTTATGCTTACCTGATAAATTTATTTCTCTTGTGGTGTATCCAGTCCACGGCCCGCCCTGTCCTTTTAAGGCAGGTCTAAATTTTAAACTACAGTCACCACTGCACCCTATGGTTTCTCCTTTCTCGGCTAGTTTCGGTCGAATGACTGGATATGGCAGTTAGGGGAGTAGCTATATAGCAGCTCTTGCAACTTCCTGTTGGGAAGGAGAATATTCCACAAGTAATGGATGATCTGTGGACTGGATACACCACAAGAGAAATACATTTCAGGTAAGCATAAATTATGTTTTTTATTCTGTTTCTTATACTCACTCGTTTCAAGGATCATTTTTAAATTCTGTGCTCTCCTATAAATCGCCCTTTGGTATGGTGGTATTTTGTCTCCTAGGATTGGGTCATTTTTTAGGAGATGCCAATGTTTTCTTAAGATTTTTTTCATTAATGAGTGATCTTCACTGAAGTCATTTATAAAAGGGACATTGAACTCATCTGATATATAATTATTAGATTTTTGTTTATACTCTAATAGTTCTTTCCCCTCTGTATTTCTTGCTCTCTCTGTTGCTTTATTTATTGTTTCTAGATAGATAACCTCTATCCTTAAATTTTTCTTCCAAGATGTTATTCTGGAATTCAAAGTCATCAGACTGTGTTTCAACCAATTGCTCTTCCTTGGAGTTTAAATTTAGTTCTTAGAGTTCTTCAAAGGGTTTCGTTTGAACCTATGCTTTCCATAGATAGTAAGTTATTATCTTGGAAAGTTTTATTTCTGGTTGCTATTTCTTGTGATTCAAAGAGTTTCTGAATTTTCGGTATTTCAATATGATTCTCCTTATCTTATTTTCCATACGGATAAGGTGGTGTTACGTAGTACACCTGGTTTTCTTACTCAGGTTGTTTCAAACAAGAATATTAGTCAGGAGATTGTTTTTCCTTCTTTGTGTCCAAATCCTCCTAAGATGGAACGTCTGTTACTTAATTTTTGCGTAGTCCGTGCTTGATAGTTTTACTTACAAGCGACTAAGGATTTACGTCTATCTTCTTTGTTTTGTTTTTTTTCAGGGAAATGTGGGGGTCAGAAAGCTACGGCTACCTCTCTTTCTTTTTGACTGAAGAGTATATTCCGTGTTGCATGTGAGTCTGCTGGACAGCAGCCTCCTGAATGATTTACGGCTCATTTCACTGGGGCTGTGGCTTTCTCATGGGCATTCAAAAATGATGCTTCTGTTTAACTTTTTCCAAATTTTTACAAATTTTATGCTTTTGTCTCGGCTGAGGCTGTTTTTGGGAGAAAGGTTCTTCAAGCAGTGGTGCCTTCCGTTTAGATTCCCTGTCTTGTCCCTCCCTTTTCATCCGTGTACTATAGCTTTGGTATTGTATCCCACAAGTAAGGATGAAATCCGTGGACTCATCGTATCTTGAAAAAGAAAAGGAAATTTATGCTTACCTGATAAGTTTATTTGCCGCCTCCTGCTGACCAGCGTATTGAAAAAGAAATAAATTTATCAGGGAATCATACATTTCCTTTTTTCAATAATGGATGCCAACAAAGAGGTACATTTTAATAATAGAAGTAAATTGTACTTTTAATGTTGAATACTTTAACAGAAAAATGCAAGTTTTAATTTTTACTTTCATAATTTAATTGAATTTTAATACAGAGATAGTTCTGGCATTTCTGAGGTCGCATGGGTGGAAAGTGAACGTGGAAAAGAGTTCTCTATCCCCACTCACAAGAGTCTCCTTCCTAGGGACTCTTATAGATTCTGTAGAGATGAAAATTTACCTGACGGAGTCCAGGTTATCAAAACTTCTAAATGCTTGCCGTGTCCTTCATTCCACGTCCGTCAGTGGCTCAGTGCATGGAAGTAATCGGCTTAATGGTAGCGGCAATGGATATAGTGCCATTTGCGCGCGTGCATCTCAGACCGCTGCAATTATGCATGCTAAGTCAGTGGAATGGGGATTACTCAGATTTGTCCCCTCTACTAAATCTGGATCAAGAGACCAGAGATTCTCTTCTCTGGTGGCTATCTCGGGTCCATCTGTCCAAGGGTATGACCTTTCGCAGTCCAGATTGGATGATTGTAACAACAGATGCCAGCCTTCTAGGTTGGGGCGCAGTCTGGAACTCCCTGAAGGCTCAGGGATCGTGGACTCAGGAGGAGAAACTCCTCCCAATAAATATTCTGGAGTTAAGAGCAATATTCAATGCTCTTCTAGCTTGGCCTCAGTTAGCAACCCTGAGGTTAATCAGATTTCAGTCGGACAACATCACGACTGTGGCTTACATCAAACATCAAGGGGGAACCAGGAGTTCCCTAGCGATGTTAGAAGTCTCAAAGATAATTCGCTGGGCAGAGTCTCACTCTTGCCACCTGTCAGCGATCCACATCCCAGGCGTAGAAAACTGGGAGGCGGATTTTCTAAGTCGTCAGACTTTTCATCCGGGGGAGTGGGAACTCCATCCGGAGGCGTTTGCTCAACTGATCCATCGTTGGGGCAAACCAGAACTGGATCTCATGGCGTCTCGCCAGAACGCCAAGCTTCCTTGTTACGGATCCAGGTCCAGGGACCCGGGAGCGAATCTAATAGATGCTCTAGCAGCTCATTGGTTCTTCAACCTGGCTTATGTGTTTCCACCATTTTCTCTGCTCCCTCGATTGCCAAAATCAAGCAGGAGAGAGCATCAGTGATTCTGATAGCGCCTGCGTGGCCACGCAGGACCTGGTATGCAGACCTAGTGGACATGTCATCCTTTCCACCATGGACTCTGCATCTGAGGCAGGACCTTCTAATACAAGGTCCTTTCAATCATCCAAATCTAATTTCTCTGAGACTGACTGCATGGAGATTGAACGCTTGATTCTATCAAGGCGTGGCTTCTCCGAGTCAGTCATTGATACCTTAATACAGGCACGAAAGCCTGTCACCAGGAAAATCTACCATAATATATGGCGTAAATATCTTTATTGGTGTGAATCCAAAAATTACTCATGGAGTAAGGTTAGGATTCCTAGGATATTGTCCTTTCTCCAAGAGGGTTTGGACAAAGGATTATCAGCTAGTTCTTTAAAAGGACAGATTTCTGCTCTGTCTATTCTTTTGCACAAGCGTCTGGCAGAGGTTCCAGACGTCCAGGCATTTTGTCAGGCTTTGGTTAGAATTAAGCCTGTGTTTAAAACTGTTGCTCCCCCGTGAAGCTTAAACTTGGTTCTTAAAGTTCTTCAAGGAGTTCCGTTTGAACCCCTTCATTCCATTGATATTAAACTTTTATCTTGGAAAGTTCTGTTTTTGATGGCTATTTCCTCGGCTCGAAGAGTCTCTGAGCTATCTACCTTACAATGTGATTCTCCTTATCTGATTGTTCATGCAGATAAGGTAGTTCTGCGTACCAAACCTGGGTTTTTACCTAAGGTGGTTTCTAACAAGAATATCAATCAAGAGATTGTTGTTCCATCATTGTGTCCTAATCCTTCTTCAAAGAAGGAACGTCTTTTACATAATCTGAACGTAGTCCGTGCCTTGAAGTTTTACTTACAAGCTACTAAAGATTTTCGTCAAACATCTTCCCTGTTTGTCGTTTACTCTGGACAGAGGAGAGGTCAAAAAGCTTCGGCAACCTCTTTCCTTTTGGCTTCGGAGCATAATTCGCCTAGCCTATAAGACTGCTGGACAGCAGCCCCCTGAAAGGATTACAGCTCATTCTACTAGAGCTGTGGCTTCCACCTGGGCCTTTAAAAATGAGGCCTCTGTTGAACAGATTTGCAAGGCTGCGACTTGGTCTTCGCTTCACACCTTTTCAAAATTTTACAAATTTGATACTTTTGCTTCTTCGGAGTCTGTTTATGGGAGAAAGGTTCTTCAGGCAGTGGTTCCTTCCGTTTAATCCTGCCTTGTCCCTCCCATCATCCGTGTACTTTAGCTTTGGTATTGGTATCCCATAAGTAATGGATGATCCGTGGACTGGATACACTTAACAAGAGAAAACATAATTTATGCTTACCTGATAAATTTATTTCTCTTGTAGTGTATCCAGTCCACGGCCCGCCCTGTCCTTTTAAGGCAGGTCTAAATTTTAATTAAACTACAGTCACCACTGCACCCTATGGTTTCTCCTTTCTCGGCTTGTTTCGGTCGAATGACTGGATATGGCAGTGAGGGGAGGAGCTATATAGCAGCTCTGCTGTGGGTGATCCTCTTGCAACTTCCTGTTGGGAAGGAGAATATCCCACAAGTAATGGATGATCCGTAGACTAGATACACTACAAGAGAAATAAATTTATCAGGTAAGCATAAATTATGTTTTTTTAAGTCGTCAGACTTTTCATCCGGGAGAGTGGGAACTCCATCCGGAGGTGTTTGCACAATTGATTCATCGTTGGGGCAAACCAGAACTGGATCTCATGGCGTCTCGCCAGAACGCCAAGCTTCCTTGTTACGGATCCAGGTCCAGGGATCCCAAGGCGACGCTAATAGATGCTCTAGCAGCGCCCTGGTCTTTCAACCTGGCTTATGTGTTTCCACCGTTTCCTCTGCTCCCTCGACTGATTGCCTAGGTCAAGCAGGAGAGAGCATCAGTGATTTTGATAGCGCCTGCGTGGCCACGCAGGACCTGGTATGCAGATCTGGTGGACATGTCATCCTTTCCACCATGGACTCTCCCTCTGAGACAGGACCTTCTACTTTAGGGTCCTTTCAACCATCCAAATCTAATTTCTCTGAGACTGACTGACTGGAGATTGAACGCTTGATTTTATCAAAACGTGGCTTCTCCAAGTCAGTCATTGATACCTTAATACAGTCACGAAAGCCTGTCACCAGGAAAATTTACCATAAAATATGGTGTACATATCTTTATTGGTGTGAATCCAAGGGTTACTCATGGAGTAAGGTCAGGATTCCCAGGATATTATTTTTTCTCCAAGATGGTTTGGAAAAAGTATTGTCAGCTAGTTCCTTAAAAGGACAGATTTCTGCTCTGTCTATTCTTTTGCACAAGCGTCTGGCAGATGTTCCAGACGTTCAGGCATTTTGTCAGGCTTTGGTTAGAATCAAGCCTGTGTTTAAACCTGTTGCTCCACCATGGAGCTTAAACTTGGTTCTTAAGGTTCTTCAAGGAGTTCCGTTTGAACCTCTTCATTCCATACATATCAAACTTTTATCTTGGAAAGTTCTGTTTTTTGGTAGCTATTTCCTCGGCTTGTAGAGTCTCAGAGTTATCTGCTTTACAATGTGATTCTCCTTATCTGATCTTCCATACGGATAAGGTAGTCCTGCTTACCAAACCTGGGTTTTTACCTAAGGTGGTATCTAACAAGAATTTCAATCAAGAGATTGTTGTTCCATCCTTGTGTCCTAATCCTTCTTCAAAGAAGGAACGTCTGTTACACAATCTGGACGTGGTTCGTGCTTTAAAGTTTTACTTACAAGCTACTAAAGATTTTCGTCAAACATCTGCTTTGTTTGTTGTCTACTCTGGACAGAGGAGAGGTCAAAAGGATTCGGCAACCTCTTTCTTTTTGGCTAAGAAGCATAATCCGCTTAGCCTATGAGACTGCTGGCCAGCAGCCTCCTGAAAGGATTACAGCTCATTCTTCTAGAGCTGTGGCTTCCACTTGGGCCTACAAAAATGAGGAGCGACTTGGTCTTCGTTTCATACTTTTTCAAAATTCTACAAATTTGATACTTTTGCTTCTTCGGAGGCTATTTTTGGGAGAAAGGTTTTACAGGCAGTGGTACCTTCCATTTAAGTACCTGCCTTGTCCCTCCCTTTATCCGTGTACTTTAGCTTTGGTATTGGTATCCCACAAGTAATGGATGATCCGTGGACTGGATACACCTTACAAGAGAAAACACAATTTATGCTTACCTGATAAATTTATTTCTCTTGTGGTGTATCCAGTCCACAGACCGCCCTGTCATTTTAAGGCAGGTAATTTTTTCATTTAAACTACAGTCACCACTGCACCCTATGGTTTCTCCTTTCTCTGCGTGTTTTCGGTCGAATGACTGGATATGGCAGTTAGGGGAGGAGCTATATAACAGCTCTGCTGTGGTTGTCCTCTTGCAACTTCCTATTGGGAATGAGCATATCCCACAAGTAATGGATGATCCGTGGACTGGATACACCACAAGAGAAATAAATTTATCAGGTAAGCATAAATTGTGTTTTTGTTCAGGCTTTGGTTCATATCAAGCCTGTTATTAAATCAATCTCTCCTCCTTTTAGTCTTAATTTGGTTTTGAAGGCTTGGCAGGCTCATCCTTTTCAACCTATGCATTCTTTGGATATCAAACTACAGGTACTTTCTTGGAAAGTGTTGTTTCTTATGGCTGTCTCTTCAGTTTCTGAATTGTCTGCTCTCTCTTGTGAGTCTCCTTTTCTGATTTTCTATCAGGATAAGGCTGTTTTGTGGACTTTGTTTAAATTTCTTGTGAATTGTAACAACATTAGTAGGGAAATTGTTGTTCCTTCCTTGTGTCCTAATCCCAAGAATACTCTTGAAAGATCTCTACAATCTTTGGATGTCGTAAGAGCTTTGAAATATTATGTTGACGCTACTAAAGATTTCAGGAAGACTTCTAGTCTATTTGTTGTTTTTTCTGGTCCTAGGAAAGGTCAGAAAACTACTGCTATTTCTTTGGCATCTTGGTTAAAGCATTTGATTCACAAGGCTTATTTGGAGGCGGGACAGTCTCCGCCTCAGAGAATTACAGCTCATTCTATTAGATCAGTCGCCACTTCTTGGGCTTTTAAGAATGAAGCTTCAGTTGATCAGATTTGCAAAGCAGCAACTTGGTCGTCTTTGCATACATTTACTAAGTTTTACCATTTTGATGTATTTGCTTCTTCTGAAGCAGTCTTTGGTAGAAAAGTTTTTCAGGCAGCTGTTTCAGTTTGATTCTTCTGCTTATGATTTGTTTTTTTTTTCTTGAAATATATGTGAAATTTATTAGAGACTTATTTTTTTGTGGATTTAATTTTTTTAGCGGAAGTAGCTGTTTTTATTTTATCCTTCCCTTTCTAGTTACACTTCTGTGGTCTCCCACATCTTGGGTATTTCTATCCCATACATCCCTAGCTCATGGACTCTTGCCAATTACATGAAAGAAAACATTTATGTAAGAACTTACCTGATAAATTCATTTCTTCCATGAGGCCCATCCTTATTTATGGTGGTTATAATTTTTGGGGTTGTATTTATAGGCATTTTGAGGTTTGCGAAACTTTGCCCCTCCTGGTGGTAGGATTTTATATCCCATATGTCACTAGCTCATGGACTCTTGCCAATATGAAAGAAATGAATTTATCAGGTAAGTTCTTACATAAATTATGTTTCTCTTGTAAGGTGTATCCAGTCCACGGGTTCATCCATTACTTGTGGGATATTCTCCTTCCCAACAGGAAGTTGCAAAGAGGACACCCACAGCAGAGCTGTCTATATAGCTCCTCCCCTAACCCCCACTTCCAGTCATTCTCTTTGCAACTCTCGACAAGATAGGAAGTATAAAGAAGAAGTATAAAGAGATATGTGGTGTCTTAGTGTAGTTTTACCTTCAATCAAGAGTTTATTTTTAAACGGTACCGGCGTTGTACTGTTTTTCTCTCAGGTAGAAATTAGAAGAAGAGTTCTGCCTGGAGGTTGATGATCTTAGCGGTTTGTAACTAAGGTCCATTGCTGTACTCACACATAACTGAAGAGTATGGGATAACTTCAATTGGGGGAACGGTCTGCAGATTACCTGCTTTGAGGTATGTTCAGTACTTTTATTTCTAGAGAAAGGATAAGTTCTAGAAAATGCTGACAGAACCTTGTGTATTTGAGGTAAGCTAGCTGCAGTGATTTTGCAACGACTGGGATCATGCTTACAAAATAGGGTAATACTCATGTTAATACTCATATTAATTAGTGACAAAACGTTAACATGTTTCATAAATGGGACGTTTTTTTCTCTGAGGGTGATAAGTCTTTAGTTGGGGCCTAGTTTTCCACATGGCTAGTCAGATACTCCTAGGAGTATTTCCTTAAGGCCCCTCTGACATAGAGTACGTGGTGGGAGGGGCCTATTTTCACGCTTTAGTTGAGCAGTTTCTTTTAGACGGAGACATCCAGCTTCCCTAGAGGAGTCCTCTTGCATCTGAGGACCACTATAGAGGGCTTATTTCTTCCCTAATCGTATTTGAGGGCAGGTAGGAGCCACAGCAGAGCTGTGGCAAGGTGCTTAACTGTCGACGTTTTTTAAATCCGGTTTGGGGGCTAAGGGGTTAATCATCCATTTGCAAGTGGGTGCGATATTTAGTCCCTTACTCACACTGTAAAAATTACGAAGACTTTACTACATTTTAACACTGTTTTGCAGTTTAAGTGCTAGTTTTTTTCTCTTAAAGGCACAGTACCGTTTTTGTTTAATTGCTGTTTCACATTTATTAAAGTATTTTCCAAGCTTGCTTGTCTCATTACTAGTCTGTTAAACATGTCTGACATAGAGGAAACTCCTTGTTCAATATGTTTAGAAGCCATTGTGGAACCCCCTCTTAGAATGTGTACCAAATGTACTGAAGTATCTATAAACTATGAAGACCATATTATGCCTTTTAAAGATTTATCACCAGAGAATTCTCAGACTGAAAAGAGGGAGGTTATGCCATCTAGCTCTCCCCATCTGTCAGAACCTATAACTCCCGCCAAAGTGACGCCAAGTACATCTAGCGCGTCTAATTCTTTTACCTTACAGGACATGGCGGCAGTTATGAATTCTACCCTCACAGAGGTATTGCCCAAACTGCCAGGGTTACAAGGAAAGCGAGACAGCTCTGGGGCTAGAACAAATACAGAGCTTTCTGACGCTTTAATAGCTGTGTCAGATATACCCTCACTAGGCTCCGAAGCCGGTGAAAGGGAGTTTCTATCTGAGGGTGACATTTCAGATTCAGGGAAGGCTTTACTTCAGTCCGATTCCGAAATGACAGCGTTTAAATTTAAGCTCGAACACCTCCTCTTATTGCTCAGGGAGGTTTTAGCGACTCTGGATAACTGTGACCCCATTGTAGTTCCAGAGAAATTGTGTAAAATGGACAAATACTTTGCAGTGCCTGTTTACACTGATGTTTTTCCAGTCCCTAAGAGGTTTTCGGAAATTATTACTAAGGAATGGGATAGACCAGGTGTGCCGTTCTCGCCCCCTCCTGCTTTCAAAAAGATGTTTCCCATAGATGTCGCCATACGTGACTCGTGGCAGACGGTCCCTAAGGTGGAGGGAGCTGTTTCTACCGTAGCTAAGCGTTCAACTATCCCTGTCGAGGACAGTTGTGCTTTCCTAGATCCTATGGATAAACAATTGGAGGGTCTACTTAAGAAAATTTGTATTCATCAAGGTTTTATTCTCCAGCCTCTTGCATGCATTGCCCCAGTTACTGCTGCAGCGGCTTTTTGGTTAGAGTCTCTTGAGGAGGCTCTAAAGGTGGAGACCCCGTTAGATGATATCTTAGACAGGATTAAAGCTCTTAAGTTGGCTAATTCCTTTATTTCTGACGCTGTTTTTCATTTAACCAAGCTAACGGCTAAGAATTCAGGTTTTGCGATTCTGGCACATAGGGCGCTATGGCTTAAGTCCTGGTCAGCAGACGTTACTTCAAAGTCTAAGCTTCTTAACATCCCCTATTCGGGCCTGGCCTGAAGGAGATCATCTGACATTACCGGTCACGCCCTTCCTCAGGATAGGTCCAATAAATTAAGGACCAAACAGAATAATTTTCGTTCCTTTCGAAACTTCAAGGGTGGCGCAGCTTCGCCTTCCTCTAATGCAAAACAAGAGGGAAATTTTGCCCAGTCCGAACCAGTCTGGAGACCTAACCAGACTTGGAACAAAGGGAAGCAGGCCAAAAAGCCTGCTGCTGCCTCTAAGACAGCATGAAGGAGTAGCCCCCGATCCGGGACCGGATCTAGTTGGGGGCAGACTTTCTCTCTTCACCCAGGCTTGGGCAAGAGACGTCCAGGATCCCTGGGTACTAGAGATTGTTTTCCAGGGATATCTTCTGGAATTCAAAGGTTCATCTCCAAAGGGGAGATTTAATCTCTCACAACTATCTGCAAACCAGATAAAGAGAGAGGCATTCTTACGTTGCGTTCAAGACCTACTGGTTATGGGAGTGATCTACCCAGTTCCAAGAGAGGAACAGGGGCAGGGTTTCTATTCAAACCTGTTTATAGTTCCCAAAAAAAGAGGGAACTTTCAGACCAATCTTGGATCTCAAGATCCTAAACAAATTTCTCAAGATGGAGACAATCCGAACCATCCTCCCTATGATCCAGGAGGGTCAATATATGACTACCGTGGACTTAAAGGATGCTTATCTCCACATTCCGATTCACAGAGAGCATCGTCAGTTCCTCAGGTTTGCCTTCCTAGACAGGCATTACCAGTTTGTGGCTCTTCCCTTCGGGTTAGCCACAGCGCCAAGAGTCTTTACGAAGGTTCTAGGGTCCCTTCTGGCGGTTCTAAGACCGCGGGACATAGCGGTGGCTCCTTACCTAGACAACATTCTGATCCAGGCGTCGACTTTTCGAATCGCCAAGTCCCATACAGACATTGTTCTGGCCTTTCTGAGGTCTCACGGGAGGAAAGTGAACAGAGAAAAGAGTTCTCTCTCTCCTCTCACAAGAGTTTCCGTCCTAGGAACTCTGATAGATTCAGTAGAAATGAAAATTTTTCTGACATAGGTCAGGATATCAAAGCTTCTAACTTCCTGCCGTGTTCTTCATTCCACTTCTCGGCTGTCAGTGGCTCAGTGTATGGACATGATCGGCCTAATGGTAGCGGCAATGGACACAGTTCCGTTTGCCCGCCTACATCTCAGACCACTGCAACTTTGCATGTTCAATCAGTGGAGTGGGGACTACACAGATTTGTCTCCTCTTTTAAATCTGGATCAAGAGACCAGGGTTTCTCTTCTCTTGTGGTTATCTCGGGTCCATCTGTCCAGGGGAATGAGTTTCCGCAGGCCAGAGTGGACTATAGTGACGACAGATGCCAGCCTTCTGGGCTGGGGCGCAGTCTGGAACTCCCTGAAGGCTCAGGGTTCGTGGACTCAGGAGGAAGCCCTCCTTCCGATAAACATTCTGGAACTGAGAGCGATATTCAATGCTCTTCAGGCTTGGCCTCAGCTAGCTGTGGTCAGATTCATCAGATTTCAGTTGGACAATTTCACGACTGTAGCCTATATCAACCATCAGGGGGGAACAAGGAGTCCCCTGGCAATGATGGAGGTTTCCAAGATATTTCTATGGGCAGAGGTTCACTCTTGCCATCTCTCAGCTATCCATATCCCAGGAGTAGAGAACTGGGAGGCGGACTTTCTAAGTCGGCAGACCTTTCATCCGGGGGAGTGGGAACTCCATCCGGAGGTATTTGCCCAGCTGATTCAACTATGGGGCAAACCAGAACTGGATCTGATGGCGTCTCGTCAGAACGCCAAGCTTCCTTGTTACGGGTCCAGGTCAAGGGATCCCCAGGCAGCACTGATAGATGCTCTAGCAGTGCCCTGGTCCTTCAGCCTGGCTTATGTGTTTCCACCATTTCCTCTCCTCCCTCGTCTGATTGCCAAGATCAAGCAGGAGAGAGCTTCGGTGATTTTGATAGTACCTGCGTGGCCATGCAAGTGTTGGTATGCAGAGCTGGTGGACATGTCATCCTTTCCACCATGGACTCTGCTGCTGAGGCAGGACCTTCTACTCCAAGGTCCATTCAAACATCCAAATCTAATTTCTCTACGTCTGACTGCTTGGAGATTGAACTCTTGATGTTTTCAAAACGTGGTTTTTCCGAGTCGGTCATTGATACCTTGATTCAGGCTCGAAAGCCTGTCACCAGGAAAATCTATCATAAGATATGGTGTAAATATCTACATTGGTGTGAATCCAAGGGTTACTCATGGAGTAAGGTCAGGATTCCTAGGATTTTATCTTTTCTCCAAGAAGGATTGGAAAAGGGATTATTAGCTTGTTCCTTAAAGGGACAGATTTCTGCTCTGTCTATTCTTTTGCACAAGCGTCTGTCTGATGTTCCAGACATTCAGGCGTTTTGTCAGGCTTTAGTTAGAATCAAGCCTGTGTTTAAACCTGTTGCTCCGCCATGGAGTTTAAATTTAGTTCTTAAAGTTCTTCAAGGGGTTCCGTTTGAACGTTTGCGTTCCATAGATATCAAGCTTTTATCTTGGAAAGTTCTGTTCTTAGTAGCTATCTCTTTGGCTTGAAGAGTTTCTGAGCTATCTGCCTTACAGTGTGATTCCCCTTATCTGATCTTCCATGCAGATAAGGTAGTTTTGCGTACCAAACCTGGGTTTCTTCCTAAGGTAGTATCTAATAAGAATATCAATCAGGAAATTGTTGTTCCGTCACTGTGTCCTAATCCTTCTTCAAAGAAGGAACGTCTATTACACAATCTTGACGTGGTTTGTGCTTTAAAATTTTATTTACAAGCTACTAAGGATTTTCGTCAAACATCTGCATTGTTTGATGTCTACTCTGGACAGAGGAGAGGCCAAAAGGCTTCGGCAACTTCTCTTTCTTTTTGGCTAAGAAGCATAATCCGTTTAGCTTATGGGACTGCTGGCCAGCAGCCTCCTGAAAGAATTACAGCTCATTCTACTAGAGCGGTAGCTTCCACTTGGGCTTTTAAACATGAGGCCTCTGTTGAACAGATTTGTAAGGCGGCGACTTGGTCTTCGCTTCATACTTTTTTCTAAATTCTACAAATTTTATACTTTTGCTTCCTCGGAGGCTATTTTTGGGAGAAAGGTCTTGCAGGCAGTGGTGTCTTCCGTTTAAGTTCCTGCCTTGTCCCTCCCTTGATCCGTGTCCTAAAGCTTTGGTATTAGTATCCCACAAGTAATGGATGAACCCGTGGACTGGATACACCTTACAAGAGAAAACAAAATTTATGCTTACCTGATAAATTTCTTTCTCTTGTGGTGTATCCAGTCCACGGCCCGCCCTGTTACTTTAAGGCAGGTGTTTTTATTTTTAAAACTACAGTCACCACTGCACCCTATGGTTTCTCCTATTTCTTACTTGTCTTCGGTCGAATGACTGGATGTGGGGTTAGAGGAGGAGTTATATAGACAGCTCTGCTGTGGGTGTCTTCTTTGCAACTTCCTGTTGGGAAGGAGAATATCCCACAAGTAATGGATGAACCCGTGGACTGGATACACCACAAGAGAGAAATTTATCAGGTAAGCATAAATTTAGTTTTTTCCTGTGTTGCTAAGGAACACACATTATTGCTGTAGTATTCTAGTCAAGGCAGAACCTGCTGTGATCTGAGATGTCATCACAGAAAATGCAGCATGTCTGCAGAAAGAACAGGACACATGCAGGATCTGTTGGCACTTTCATTTTGCAGTGCTGCTTCACATCAGGCTGTTCTCTTCCAACAGAGCTGTTTCTCCAACATTGGTGTGTCCGCTCCACGGCGTCATCCATTACTTGTGGGAAATATTCTCCCCCACAGGGAAAGGCAAGGAGAGCACACAGCAAGAGCTGTCCATATAGCTCCCCCTCTGGCTCCGCCCCCCAGTCATTCTCCTTGCCGCTCTGAACAAGTAGCATCTACCACGGGGATGGCGAGGAGTTTGTGGTGTTAGTTGTAGTTTTTTATTCTTCTACCAAGAGTTTATTTTAAAATAGTGCTGGCTTGTACTATTTACTCTATAACAGAAAAGTGATGAAGATTTCTGTTTAAGAGGGCTATGATTTTAGCACAAGTAACTAAAATCCATTACTGTTACCACGCAGGACTGTTGAAACAAGAGAACTTCAGTTGGGGGTAACAGTTTGCAGACTCATCTGCTTCAGGTATGACTAGTCTCCTTCTAACAACACAGGCTAATGCTAGATGACAGTCATTTTTCCCCTCAGGGGAAACGGTAAGCCATTTTTCTTTCACCTCAGCAAAAAAGATAACAGGCTTCCCCTTTTTGTTTTTTATGCTGGTAGACACTGTTAGGGGCTAAATCGTTTGGTTTTTATTACAATATTATACCATTTGAAATATTTTATAAGCTCACATACACTTGGGAACGTTTTTTATTGATCTGGCTTGTTTTAGACACCTAAATCTAGTCAGGAAAGGCCCCTTCACTCTAGTGTGCTGAGGGAGGAAGCCTCATTTTGGCACTTCAGCTGTGCAGTTGAATTTCAAGGCAGTGCATGCAGATTCATGTGAGAGGGTCCTGTGGTTCAGAAAGTGACTCCAAAAGGCTTTTTTCTGTGAATGGTGACCCCTAAGGAAGGTAAAAAGCTGCAGCAAGGCTGTAGCTGGGATTGGGGTGTGTAAAAACGGTTAAATCCAACAATTAGCTCCGGTTTGCTTGTTTTAAGAGCTAGAGTCTCCATATTTGCTGTGCAATACTTTCTAAGCATTAAGACACTGGGGTCCAAATTTCAGAAAAATCGGATATTGCCTTCATAGTTTTTTGAACATTCAGAAATAATATTATTATTTAAAGAGACAGTAACGTTTTTGTTTAAAATCGTTTTTATTGCATTGTTTGCCTGCCTAAATCTGTTTAACATGTCTGTTCCATCAGATAACCTATGTTCTGTGTGTATAGAGACAAATGTGGTTCCCCCTTCGAGTGTTTGTGATAATTGTGCCATAGCGTCCAAACAAAATCAGAGGGAAGGGCTGTCTGAGGGTGAAATTTCAGACTCGGGAAAAATTTCTCAACAGGCAGAACCTGATCTAGTGGCATTTAAGTTTAAGCTAGAACATCTCCGCGCTTTGCTTAAGGAGGTATTAGCTACTCTGGATGACTGTGATTCCATGGTAGTACCAGAGAAGTTGTGCAAATTGGACAAATTTTTAGAGGTCCCAGTGCACGACAACGCTTTTCCAATACCTAAGAGGGTAGCGAACATAGTGGAAAAGGAGTGGGAGAAGCCAGGTGTACCCTTTGCCCCACCTCCTATATTTAAGAAAATGTTTCCCATAGTAGACCCTAGAAGGGACGCATGGCAAACGGTCCCGAAGGTTGAGGGAGCTGTTTCAACACTAGCGAAGCGCACAACTATTCCTATAGAGGACAGCTGCCCTTTCAAAGATCCTATGGATAAAAAATTGGAAGGATTGCTTAAAAAGATTTTTGTTCAGCAAGGGTTCATCCTTCAACCAGCTACGTGTGTTATTACTGTCACTTCAGCGGCGTCCTTTTGGTTCGAAGAACTAGAAAGGTCGCTCCAGAAAGAGACTTCCTATGAAGAAGTCATGGACAGAATTCACGCATTAAAGTTAGCTAATTCCTTTATATTGGATGCCGCCTTTCAAATAACAAAATTGGCGGCGAAAAACTCAGGTTTTGCTATAGTAGCGCGGAGGGCGCTTTGGCTAAAATCCTGGTCGGCAGACGTGTTGTCCAAGACTAAGTTACTGAATATTCCTTTCAAGGGTAAGACCCTTTTTGGGCCGGAATTGAAGGAAATTATTTCAGACATCACTGGGGGTAAGGGCCATGCCCTCCCACAGGATAGGCCTTTTAAGGCTAAGAACAAGTCTAATTTTCGTTCCTTTCGCAATTTCAGGAACGGACCGGCTAATAACTACACTGCCGCTAGACAAGAAGGTAACGCGGCCCAGCCCAAACCCGCTTGGAAGCCCATGCAAGGCTGGAACAAGGGTAAACAAACCAAGAAACCTGCTGCTGCTACCAAGACAGCATGAAGGGGTAGCCCCCGATCCGGGACCGGATCTGGTAGGTGGCAGACTATCTCTCTTCGCTCAGGCTTGGGCAAGAGATGTTCTGGATCCCTGGGCACTAGAGATATTTTCCAAGGGATACCTGTTAGAATTCAAGGGACTTCCTCCAAAGGTAAGGTTCCACCTGTCTCGCTTATCTTCAGACCAGATAAAGAAACAGGCATTCTTACATTGTGTAAGAGACCTATCAAAGATGGGAGTGATAAACCCAGTCCCCTCCGGGGAACAAGGTCTAGGTTTTTACTCAAACCTGTTTGTGGTTCCCAAAAAAGAGGGAACTTTCAGGCCAATTCTGGATTTAAAGATATTAAACAAGTTCCTCAGAGTTCCATCCTTCAAGATGGAAACCATTCGGACAATCTTACCAACAATCCAGCAGGGTAAATTTTTGACTACCGTGGATCTGAAGGATGCGTATCTGCATATCCCAATCCACAAATCTCATCATCAGTTCCTGAGGTTCGCCTTTCTGGACAAACATTACCAGTTTGTGGCTCTTCCATTCGGTTTAGCCACCGCTCCCAGAATTTTCACAAAGGTGCTAGGGTCCCTTCTAGCGGTCCTAAGACCGAGGGGCATCGCTGTAGCACCTTATCTAGACGACATCCTAATCCAAGCGTCGTCTCTTTCCAAAGCGAGGGCTCATACAGACGTGTTGGCTTTTCTCAGATCTCACGGGTGGAAAGTGAACATAGAAAAAAGTTCACTGTCACCGTCCACAAGGGTTCCTTTTCTGGGAACAATAATAGATTCTGTGGAAATGAAGATCTTTCTCACAGACGTCGGAAAGACAAAGCTTCTAAAAGCTTGTCGAGTTCTTCACTCTATTCCTCAACCCTCCATAGCTCAATGCATGGAAGTAATAGGACTAATGGTCGCAGCAATGGATGTGGTTCCTTTTGCTCGAATTCATCTAAGACCATTACAGCTGTGCATGCTCAATCAGTGGAATGGGGACTATACAGACTTGTCTCCCCAAATTCAAGTAGACCAGGTAACCAGGGACTCACTTCTCTGGTGGTTGACCCAGGATCACCTGTCTCAGGGAATGAGTTTCCGCAGACCGGAGTGGGTCATCGTCACGACCGACGCCAGCCTCTTGGGGTGGGGCGCGGTCTGGGACTCTCTGAAAGCTCAGGGCCTATGGTTGCGGGAAGAGTCGCTTCTCCCGATAAACATTTTGGAACTAAGAGCTATATTCAATGCGCTCCTGGCTTGGCCTCAGCTAGCGGAAGCCAGGTTCATAAGATTTCAGTCGGACAACATAACGACTGTTGCGTACATCAATCATCAGGGGGGAACAAAGAGTTCCCTAGCGATGAAGGAAGTAACCAAGATAATCCAATGGGCAGAGAATCACTCCTGCCATCTATCTGCTATTCATATCCCAGGAGTAGAAAACTGGGAGGCGGACTATTTGAGTCGTCAGACTTTCCATCCGGGGGAGTGGGAACTCCATCCGGAGGTCTTTGCTCAGTTAACCCAATTATGGGGCATTCCAGACATGGATCTAATGGCGTCCCGTCAGAACTTCAAGATTCCTTGCTACGGGTCCAGATCCAGGGATCCCAAGGCGACTCTAGTGGATGCATTAGTGGCGCCTTGGTCGTTCAACCTAGCATATGTGTTTCCACCGTTTCCTCTCCTCCCCAGGCTCATAGCCAGGGTCAAACAGGAGAAGGCCTTGGTGATTCTGATAGCTCCTGCGTGGCCACGCAGGACTTGGTATGCAGACCTGGTGAATATGTCATCGGCTCCACCATGGAAGCTACCTTTGAGACAGGACCTTCTAGTACAAGGTCCATTCGAACATCCCAATCTAGTTTCTCTGCAGCTGACTGCTTGGAAATTGAACGCTTGATTTTATCCAAGCGTGCGTTTTCAAATTCTGTGATTGATACTCTGGTCCAAGCCAGAAAACCTGTGACTTGAAGGATTTACCATAAAATATGGAAAAAATATGTCTGTTGGTGTGAATCCAAAGGATTCTCCTGGAGTAAGATTAAAATTCCAAAGATTCTCTCCTTTCTCCAAGAAGGTTTGGATAAAGGATTGTCAGCTAGTTCTCTAAAAGGACAGATTTCTGCATTATCCGTCTTGTTGCACAAACGACTGGCAGCTTTGCCAGATGTACAAGCTTTTGTTCAGGCTTTGGTTAAAATCAAGCCTGTTTACAGACCCATGACTCCTCCTTGGAGTCTAAATTTAGTTCTTTCAGTTCTTCAAGGGGTTCCGTTTGAACCTTTACATTCCATAGATATTAAGTTACTATCTTGGAAAGTTCTGTTTTTGGTTGCTATTTCTTCTGCTAGAAGAGTTTCTGAATTATCTGCTTTGCAGTGTGATCCACCCTATCTGGTGTTCCATTCAGATAAGGTTGTTTTGCGTACTAAGCCTGGTTTTCTTCCAAAAGTTGTTTCCAACGAGAACATCAACCAGGAAATAGTTGTTCCTTCTTTGTGTCCGAATCCAGTTTCAAAGAAGGAACGTTTATTACACAATTTAGATGTTGTTCGTGCTTTAAAGTTCTATTTAGAAGCAACAAAAGATTTTAGACAAACCTCATCCTTGTTTGTCGTTTACTCTGGTAAGAGGAGAGGTCAAAAAGCTACTGCTACCTCTCTCTCTTTCTGGCTGAAAAGCATTATCCGCTTGGCTTATGAGACTGCCGGACGGCAGCCTCCTGACCGTATCACAGCTCACTCTACTAGGGCTGTGGCTTCCACATGGGCCTATAAGAACGAGGCTTCTGTTGACCAGATATGTAAGGCAGTGACTTGGTCTTCTCTACACACTTTTGCCAAATTCTACAAATTTGATATTTTTGCTTCTTCGGAGGCTGTTTTTGGGAGAAAGGTTTTGCAAGCCGTGGTGCCTTCTGTTTAGGTAACCTGATTTGCTCCCTCCCTTCATCCGTGTCCTAAAGCTTTGGTATTGGTTCCCACAAGTAATGGATGACGCCGTGGACCGGACACACCAATGTTGGAGAAAACAGAATTTATGCTTACCTGTTAATTACTTTCTCCAACGGTGTGTCCGGTCCACGGCCCGCCCTGGTTTTTTTTAATCAGGTTGAAAAATTTTTTCTTTATACACTACAGTCACCACGGCACCCTATAGTTTCTCCTTTTTCTCCTAACCGTCGGTCGAATGACTGGGGGGCGGAGCCAGAGGGGAGCTATATGGACAGCTCTTGCTGTGTGCTCTCCTTGCCTTTCCCTGTGGGGGAGAACATTTCCCACAAGTAATGGATGACGCCGTGGACCGGACACACCGTTGGAGAAAGTAATTTATCAGGTAAGCATAAATTCTGTTTTTTCACTAAAAAAATCTCATCGCAGAAAGTGTAGCAAAGTTATGCCTTTGTGGTCAGGGGGAAAAATGTACTATTAAAGAGAGACATCTGCGCCATCATAAATATAGCTAACCTAACTTCTTACTTGTCTGCTGAAGTTTTTTCTGAGTCCTGGATTGGTGGAAATGTTTAGCCCTATATATTTACTTATTTAATATCTGTCACCAAACCTGTTTAGGAAACCTTCTCTTGTACTGTGTTCTGAATCTTATATTTATTTATTTTTCCTCCAAGGTATATGGTTCACAGACTTCTTCTGTCAGCTTTGGGAAGAAGGGAACTTGATGACAGAGATCATTATGGTAACAAGAGACTGGATCTTGCTGGGCCATTGCTTGCATTTTTGTTTAGGGGGTAAGCACCCATCATAAATTACCTTTTTTAGTAGTAATTATATTAAATACAAATGTGATGCTTTTATAATTACTTAACTACATTTCTTTTTAACTGTTAATGTTTATATCAAGTTTTTGTAATTATGGCTGCACAAGATAGAGTAAGCTTTGACACCAGTTGCAGAAAGTTAAACGTCATGCAAAGTTAAGCCTCACACCTTTCATGTTGGTTGGAGAAGCGTCTCTTACTTGGAGTTGCATAATAATGTAGAAAATATTCACGGTTACATGCGTTTTAGTTTGGCTCACTCATATATCTTTCAACAAACACTGGGGGCTTGACCAGAAAACTGTATGATACACTAAGGTTGCTGAACATTAATGAGTGTCATGCTCAGTCAAGAAAAGGGATATTTTGATCCTGAGATTTTATAATTGTGTATTTTCTAAATAAATGGAAAGAGTCCACAGCTGCATTCATTACCTTAAAAAATCAGAACCTGGCGACCAGGAGGCGGCAGACACACTCCAGCCAAAGGCTTAAAGGGACACTTAACACCTGCTTAAGATTTTCTGACCTAACTGTTTCTGAGGAATCAAAATAAACTAATACACTGTTCTCAATGCTGTATGTTCATCTTGCTATAAAACTCTTCATGAAGACTCCTCATATTTTCTATGCTTATCCTCAGCTTGTGTTTTCCTATGCAGGGTGCCATCTTGTAACGCATGTTTCAGGCACTGCAGTCACATGACATGTGTGCACGGCAGCTTCTCTCACTGATGTTATAGAAGGCAGTGAGCAGTCAAATTGTCAATGCTAATTCACTGTAATGCAAATGCATGCATTACAGTGTATGAGGACAAAGATCTATTTTATATTTGGAATACAGTAATTGCATCTTCTTTTATCAAGCATATTTTAAACGTTTTATGTACTGAACATACCCACAGTGTGTGTTTCACTGTTGACTAAGTTCAGAGGCAGAGGGGAGGAGGGAGGGGAGAGTCTAGAAGCCGTTTTTTTAACTCCCTGTTATTCAGTTCTCTGCAATATCTGAGGAGAATTTTCTCTCTGTGTGTTCCAGGAATTTACTTTTGTTTTCATAATCATATTTTAATTATGCTATATAAAAAGTGTGGTGCTGTTTGATAATTAAAATAATACGCCCTAAACTTTGGGCACTCTTTAATTCCCTTAGTCCGGAATCGGCCTTCTCTAAAGAAATGCTAGAAGCAAGGATAATTGTTTTACCTAAACCAGATAAAGATCATAGCTTGACAGCAAATTATAGACCAATCTCGCTGTTGAATAATGATGTGAAAATATATGCTAAGTTAATATCTAATAGGATAAATAAACTGTAACCTGAAATTATAAATAATGATCAGGTTGGCTTTGTTCCAAAGAGAGAAGCCAGAGACAATACCATCAAAGCTCTGCACTTGATAAAATACGCTAAATTACATAGAATACCATCAGTAATACTATCAGACGCCGAAAAGGCTTTCGACCGGCTAGATTGGTCCTTTTTGCAGTTAACACTCAAAAAATTTGGTTTTGGTGAAAACATTAGACAATGTATATGATATCTATATAAGTCTCCCTCGGCCAAAGTGAAAATTAATGGGTTACTCTCTGATTCATTCGATATTTCCAATGGCACAAGACAGGGGTGCCCTCTGTCACCCCTGTTGTTTGTGCTAGCTATGGAGATATTAGCAATAAAAATAAGAGCAGATAGAAATATTAAAGGCATAAAAATAGGGGACCAAGAATATAAAGTAAATCTATATGCAGATGATGTTCTATTAACAATGACGGAACCAGTGCAGTCTGTTATAAATCTGGAACATCTACTTCAGGAATATGGGATACACTCCAATTTCTCAATTAATAAAAATAAATCAGAGGCAATTAAGATCTCATTATCAAAGAGGGTGTTTCAAGAATGTAAAACACATAGTGCATTTATATGGAAAGAAACCTCGTTAAAATATTTAGGGGTACAATTAACATCAAGCGATATTAGACTGTTTTCTGAGAATTACTCCAAGCTGTTAGTAAGTCTTCAAACAGACCTAAAAAACTGGTCATTAAAATCCCTGTCTTGGAATGGCCGTATCCACACGGTAAAAATGAATATTCTTCCACGTATTTTATATATCTTTCAGACAGTACCTATAAATATTCCATATACATATTGTATCAACCTTCAGAAAATCATTAATTTATTCATCTGGAAACAAACAAAACCCAGAATTAAAAGTTCTATACTATATAAGCCTAAGAAATTAGGGGGCCTAGGAGTTCCAAATATTAAAAATTATCATATGGCAATAACTCTACGAAGAATCTTGGATTGGCATACTAACGATAAGAATAAAGCATACAATTGGATACAATTGGAAAACAGTCTGATATCCCAACAACCACTGAAAAAAAATATTTGGACCTCAGTGGAAGGGAGACCAACAAGTATTAAGCAATTCCCAATGATAAAACATACCTTTAAGAATTGGGAAAAGATAATAAAAGACTCATCTAATATATCAACTATCCCATCCCCTTTAATACCAATAACAACTAATGTAGAATTTCAAGGGGGACATATTTCTAAGTATTATAGTCAACAGGTCCAACAAGATTCTATACCTTTAATTCAATTTATAGAAAACGGTAAACTTGAACCTCAAGGGGAATTATTGAATTGGGCTAGAGGTATCCATAGCAATTGGTTAAAATATCTACAATTGCAAAACTTCCTAGAACAACATCCAGAAAGAATGAATTTAATTAGACAATTGACTAATTTTGAAAAAGTCTGCCTAAAGGAGAGCCCTATAAAAAATACCATTTCATTCAGTTATAAACTTCTTGCGGCACCTGAGGAGAGTATAAAATATGGATATATACAAAAATGGGAAGGTGAAACAGGGATTCAACTAGAGGATTCAGAATGGAAAAATATATATAAAAATACAGCTAGTTCATCCTCATCTAATATACAAGAATTAAATTATAAAATCTTAACAAGATGGTATTTAACACCAGCTAGGTTACACAGTATGTATTCAAATGCATCTAATTACTGCTGGAGAGGTTGCGGTATGATAGGTAGTATGCAACACATATGGTGGGATTGTCCCATGATTAAATCCGTCTGGGGAGAAATCTCGAGATGCATACATAAGATAAGTGGGAAAAAGGAGTTTCAGTTAGATATATATATACTGCCTTATTAAATAAACCCATTAAAGATGTATGTAAAATAAGAGCTAAATTGATAATGTATATACTAAACGGCATAAAATCGATACTAGCTAGAAATTGGAAAAAAATGTATGTTCCTGATAAAGAAATAGTATATGATAGAATTAATGAGCTTTTAGTACTTGAAGAATATGCTTATTTAAAAACAAAAAGGGAACACACATTTCAGTTGATTCGTTTTCACTGGGAAGAATTTTTAAACAGAGATGAGAACAGGTAGAGGCAAGGTGGGAGGAGGGGTTTGCCCTCTTTTCTCTTTTTTTTTTTTCTTTCTGTTTCTCCCCCTCACAATTGGGATAGTAATATAAGAAATGAGTGTAAGTTAACTAGGTGTCATATTTTGTATAAGATTACACTCTCTAAGCTTATATAAGATTTTGTATAAATGTTGTATGTAAAGGTAATTTTTATGTTGTGAAAAAAATAAACAAATAAAAAAAATAAAAAAAAATATGATTATGAAAACAAAAGTAAATTCCTGGAACACACAGAGAAAAATCTCCTCAGATATTGCAGAGAACTTAATAACAGGGAGTTAAAAAAAACGGCTTCTAGACTCTCCCCCTCCCCCCTCCCTCCTCCGCCCTCCCCTCTGCCTCTGAACATCGGGCAATTGAAACTGAACTTAGTGAACAGTGAAACATACACTGTGGGTATGTTCAGTACATAAAACGTTTCAAATATGCTTGATAAAAGAAGATGCAATTACTGTATTGCAAATATAAAATAGATCTTTGTCCTCATACACTGTAATGCATGCTTTGCATTACAGTGAATTAGCATTGACAATTTGCCTGCCTTCTATAACATCAGTGAGAGAAGCTGCCATGCGCATCACATGACTTGGGTGCACACATGTTACAAGATGGCACCCTACATAGGAAAACACAAGCTGTCTATATGCATAGAAAATATAAAGTTTTCATGAAGAGTTTGTAGTAAGATGAACATACAGCATTGAGAAAAGTGTATTAGTTTATTTTGATTCCTCAGAAAAAGTTTAGAAAATTTTCAGCAGGTGTTAAGTGTCCCTTTAAATACTCCTCCCACTTCCCTCATCCCCCAGTCATTCTTTGCCTTTCGTCCCAGGAGGTTGGCAGAGAAGTGTCAGAAATTTACGATTTGTCTCTTATGGAGGGTAGTACTCTTCGTCATGGTACTGGAGTTTTAAGTAATCCTGTCAGTCTCTCAGTAAAAGTATGGATGAAAGTTAGAGTCCAGAGATACAGGGAGAGTCTTTCTGCGAAACCATCCCGACTCATTTTTAACAGCTCCATAAGCAATCAGCATTGACGAGCTTCACTGCCTGCTTTCTTCTCTCAAGTCCATGGCAGAGGCCACTGTCACACTTGAAGGGCCGTGTTCCTCTTCCACGGCGTATATTCTGGTAAGATAGTTTTATTTTACTTGTCTCATGATTCGTTTGTATTACAAATGTTTTCCAGAGAGGCTACCAACTTGCGGGAGTAATCAGGGTCTCAGAGAGGCTCCTTTTATATCTTGGAATGGGGGTTATATGAACAGCTTTTTTTTTAATCATGTTTATGTGATTCGACCTGCTTATGTGTAGTGTTAATTAGGCTTATGGTTTTGTGGAACATAATGGCCTTGGAAGTGACGCAGCCTTTGCAGGCGCGCTTTTTCTGGACTGTACGGCTTACCTTTTGACCGGGCGTAGTCACGTTTTTGACTCTCCAGTTCCGCATTCCTGACCGTGTGGCAACGGAAAAAATCTTTTCCGCTGGTGTCTGGTGCATAGGAGGTGGTGAGTGTCCCAGCCATTGTGGGTGTAAGGTGCCGTTTAGATTTGTTTATTATTTGGTCCATTTTTTTTATATTCATATCCCAGTTATGGAGGATTCTGATGTTGAGATTGAAGTGGTCTCTGATTCAGGTTCTACTTATTTTAATGAATACGAATCGCCCAGATGACAAATGAGTCACTTATGTTCCATATGCCGTGCTAGAGGGCTCAATTCCTCTGGATCGGGGAATCTAGGGGCAGCGGAGCCATCATCCACCTCTGGGGGTGCTGTCCCTCGAGTGGCGAGTTCCCTACCACTTACTATTGCTACACGTGCAGGTGACCCAGATTATGCTTATTCTTCTTTGGATGGGGGTTTGTACTAGGGTTGCACCGATACCATTTTTTTATGACCAAGTACAAGTAACGATACTTCAAATACTCGCCGATACCAATTACCGATACTTTTTTTTAATGTCATGTGACAGTTTACCAAGCACAATACAGACTAATTATTTAAGATTCCTTCTTTATAATTATAAAGGACTGTAATTCAAAAGACATTATGAAATAATAAGTTTTTTGTCACAAAGTTCACTGAACCTGTTTATAAATAAAAAATATTACAATAAAATATTACATTTAAAGGGGTTATGCAATTGGGTTGTAGGGCTGTTATATAACATCAATCTGACATTTGTATGGAGGTTCGACTCTAAGTTGAACAGTCTTTCACTTTCCACACTACTGCATGGTGCAGAAAGATATTGTTGGGCCAGTTTAGCCAGAGCTGGAAATCTGTTTATTAACTGCCCAGTACTTCAGGGGTTTGTCTGAACGAGGTACAGTGATCTCTCCTACAATAATACAAATAATAGCAATTTGTATTGGCAGAACAGTAGTAAACAATTTTTAGTTTAGTCTCCACTCCAGTTTAAAATGAAATAGGAACATGCAGTTTGAAAAAACACCACACGATAGCATATGGGTAGGAAGTGGAGATATCGGTTTAAGTATCGGTGCATTTGCACGAGTACAAGTACTCATGCAAATACTTGGTATCGGTACCGATACCGATTCTAGTATCGGTATCTGTGCAACCCTAGTTTGTACCCTTCTCACAGAATTAATGGGATGCTATGCATTCTTTTTCCTTGGAGGTAGTCCTCTGGTTTTGTACTCTGAGATTATGGAGAATAGCCTTTGTTACCTTGCTCTTCGGGTCGACTTCGTCCCAGATGTTTCTCCTTTGGTCCTGGAGGTTTGGGGTACGCCTGTTTGGGCTTAGAATCTTAGCGGCTCTGTCGTGCCCTAGCTCCTTTGGAGTCTGACCTTTTTGTAAGGGGTGTTCTTTTCCCTTTTGGTTGGGATTTATGTTTAGATCAATTTTACGGATTATTTTTATCCCCTGGGTTTTTATTCGGACGGGGTATGGTGTTCCCTGGGGTTTTGTTTGTCTAAACAATTCTGGGGCTCGGATCTTCGTTTGTCTGGATCTTTCTGGGCCTAAGCCTGCTGGTCTGATTGGTGGTTAGCCCTGTGGTTTCGCTAGCTGGATCCCGCTGTGGTGCGGGTAATTTTTCTTCACTGCCTTATCTGGTATTTTTCTGGATTTATAGAATTTGTGGTTTGTTCAGGAGCTCCAGTTTTCCAGGGAACATAGGCTATAACTTAAAGGGACACTGTACCCAAAAATTTTCTTTTGTGATTCAGATTGAGCATGAAATTTTAAGCAACTTTCTAATTTACTCCTATTATCAAATTTTCTTCATTCTCTTGGTAATCTTTATTTGAAATGCAAGAATGTAAGTTTAGATGCCGGCCCATTTTTGGTGAACAACCTGGGTTGTCCTTGCTGATTGGTGGATAAATTCATCCACCAATAAAAAAGTGCTGTCCAGAGTACTGAAACCAAAAAAAAAACTTAGATGCCTTCTTTTTCAAATAATGATAGCAAGAGAACAAAGAAAAATTGATAATAGGAGTAAATTAGAAAGTTGCTTAAAATTGCATGCTCTTTCTGAATTACAAAAGAAAAAATTTGGGTACAGTGTCCCTTTAAGGTCTCGCCAGTTTAGCTACTAGCAGCTTGGCCAGGAGTGCTGTGTACTTAGGCTCCTCATGGCCTGCCTTGTTCTTGAACGGTATGTACTTCCCTTTTTGTGGAGTTTCCATTTAGTGTTCATCAGTAGCGCCTGGATGGTTTTCATTCGGCTCAAATTAGGGTTTTGGCCTTGTGGGTGTGTGCGCTGTTTGTCTGTGCCCTTCCCTTGGGGGTGGGGGGTTGTGTTGCCTTTCTTAAAGAGGTTGGGGTTTCCTCTCTCTGGAGAATGCTGGTCCTATCCTATGTGCAGGTGGTTGGAACAGGTGGTTTATCCTGTAAAGAGAGCGGTTCGCTTTTCTGGGATTGTTCTGCCTTTAGGTCTATCTCTATGGGGTTCTCTTTGGGAGTACCCGTTGTAGGTGCTGTATTGAGACTGATATAGTGTTCGGCTAGATTTCATAGCGCTTTTCTGTCTTGTTTTGGCCTATCTCTATGGGGTCCTCCTTGGGAGTGCCTGTTTGTGGGTAGTTTTGGATGGCACCCGAGCTCTATTGGGGTGACTGAGGCCGTCCCATTATGCTCTTTTAGCTGGGCGCCGGTTGTTGGGGTCTTTTTTCTTCCTCTGTCCTTCGGACCTGCTTGTTGCTTGGTCTGGTCCGGTGTTCTGTGTACCCACTACTTAGTGGATGTTGGCAGTCCGTCGGTTGGTGTTGGTTATCTATCTTCGGCTGCTTTTTACTAGCCTACAAGTATTTTATTTTCGCAGTCATCCTTGTATGACTTTAGCGTGTGGTGTTCAGAGGTTGCTCTCTTGATATTCCTCAGGTTTGTCATTTTTCTCGGAGAGCTTCTCTTCTCTGTCTCAACCTTGTGGTTCTGTACAGTTTAGGGTCTGCGCGTTGCCTTCCCTTGTTTTCAGGATAACTTGGGGTCTCTGTGAGCTTGGCTAGCTTTTTGGGGTTTTCCATTTTTTATTTGGATCTTCTTGCACCCTGTTTAGGGTCTTCCGGGAACCCTGGTTTGTTCCTCCATGTCTTCTCCCCTTTGGGAGTTTTCAGTTGTCATTCCCCTTTCTCTTGTAAGGGGGTACGGTTGTGGACCGACCTTGGGGCGATGGGTCTCCTGGAGGAATGTTGGCTCAGTTGAGGCTGTTTTCTGCAGTTTCTAGCAAGGCTGTGGTCTTTCTGCGAGTCAGTGTCCTTTGGGGCCTTTTCGTTTTCAAATATTTTCTTGGCTTCAGACTAAGCAGGATTTTTGTTGGGTTGTGGTTTCTGGCCTGGTGCCCTCAGAATGGGCTGCCTGTTGTACCCTCCTGTTTTAGCATTCAGTGTCCTCTTATAGCTTGGGTATTGTTTTCCCAAAAGTAATGAATGCATCGGTTGACTCTCTCCATTTATGAAGAAAAACATAAATTATGCTTACCTGAACATTTTCTTTTCTTCCAATGGATAGAGTCCACAGCTCCTCGCACGTGTTTTTATGTGAGGCGGCCGTAATTTTTGTTCTGGCACCTTTTCTCCCTGATATTTCTTCTACTGTTCCTTGTTCCTCGGCAGAATGACTGGGGGATGAGGGAAGTGGGAGGAGTTTTTAAGCATTTAGTTGGGGTGTCTTTGCCTCCTCTTAGTGGCCAGGTTCTGAATTCCCAAAAGTAATGAATGCAGCTGTGGACTCTTTCCAGCAGAAGAAAAGAAAATTATCAGGTAAGCATAATTTGTTTTCGTCCTTAGCCTGTTCTGAAACATACCGAAGGCGTTCTAATTATGAAATTGGCAGTTACTCTTAAAGGAAAAATGTCCAAGGCTCAAATCCATTTAAAGGGACAGTCTAGTCCAAAATAAACTTTCATGATTCAGATAGGGCATGTAATTTTAAACAATTTTCCAATTTACTTTATCACCAATTTTGCTTTGTACTCTTGGTATTCTTAGTTGAAAGCTAAACGTAGGTTCATATGCTAATTTCTAAACCCTTGAATGCCGCCTCTTCTCTCAGGGCATTTTGACAGTTTTTCACCACTAGAGGTCGTTAGTTCATGTGTTGTCATATAGATAACACTGTGCTCACGCACATGGAGTTCCTATGAGCCAGCACTGATTGGCTAAAATGCATGTCTGTCAAAAGAAGTGAAATAAGGGGGCAGTTTGCAGAGGCTTAGATACAAGATAATCACAGAGGTAAAATGTGTATCTATATGACTGTTGGTTATGCACAACTAGGGAATGTGTAATAAAGGGATTATCTCTTTCTTTCATGTAATTGGCAAGAGTCCATGAGCTAGTGACGTATGGGATATACATTCCTACCAGGAGGGGCAAAGTTTCCCAAACCTCAAAATGCCTATAAATACACCCCCACCACACCCACAATTCAGTTTTACAAACTTTGCCTCCTATGGAGGTGGTGAAGTAAGTTTGTGCTAGATTTCAACGTTGATATGCGCTTCTCAGCATGCTGAAGCCCGGTTCCTCTCAGAGTACAGTGAATGACAGAGGGATGTGAAGGGAGTATTACCTATTGAATACAATGGTGATCCTAACGGGGATCTATTTCATAGGTTCTCTGTTATCGGTCGTAGAGATTCATCTCCTACCTCCCTTTTCAGATCGACAATATACTCGTATATACCATTACCTCTACTGATTCTCGTTTCAGTACTGGTTTGGCTATCTCTTTTATGTAGATGAGTGTCTTGGTAAGTTTGTTTTCTTTTATTTAAGACACTCTCTCAGCTATGGTTTGGCACTTTAAAAAGTTCTAAATATATGTTTTGTACTTATATTTGCCATGATTCAGGTTAAGCGGTATATTTCCTTCTTGCAGACTGTCAGTTTCATTTTGGGAAATGCATACTAAAAATAAAAAAAAATAAAAAAAATTCTTACCTGAAATTTTCAGATTGACTCTTTTCTAAATTGCGGGCTGTTAGGCTCGCGGGAGCGCAAAATGCTATAATTTATTGCGTCATTCTTGGAGCGAGACTTTTTTGGCGCTAGAATTACGTTTGTTGACATATTTTCATCATTTCTGGCATCTTAGTTGGCGCTGAGAGTTTTCACGTAGTTGCGTCATCTATGACGCTCGTGTTTGTTGCAGATGTTCTTGGCGCCAAAAAATATTTTGTCAGTTGTGGGCGTCATACTTGGTGCCAAACTTTTGACATTATTTAAGTCTTCATTTCTTTTTGCTTCTGGTTTCCAGAGGCCTATTTTGTTTTGCATTTCTTTCCCATTCCTGAAACTGTCATATAAGGATATTGATATTTTGCTTTATATGTTGTTTTTTCTCTTACATTTGCAAGAGATCTCAAAACTGTTCCTGTATCAGAAAACATTGTTGGATTCCTGCTGACTGATATCAGTCCTACCAAAGCTAAGTTAATTTATTTTAATGTTATGAATTTTTATCTTTAGCTATGATTTGTAATAAGTTATCATGATAAACTTTTACATGCAGAGAAAATGTCCATCAGTATTAATGCATTGTTTATTGCTATTCTTTTAACATCTAATGTACAAGATATACCTGGGAATTTATAAGAAACTCATTTAGTTGATGAATTTTTAAATGACCGACAACATAATGAATTATCCTTCTCTGATGAGGATTTATCTGATTCAGAATATCCTTCGTCAGATATTGACACTAACAAATTTACTTTTTTATTCTTAAATGGAGTACATTCGTTCTTTGTTGAAAGTGTTGATTATATTGGATATTGAGGAGACTAGTCCTCTTGATTTTAAGGCTAGCTAACATTTAAATTGTTTATTAACCTCCTGTGGTTACTTCAGAGGTTTATTTCCCGTTCCTAATACTAGGGAATGGAATAGGCCTGGTACTTCTTTTATTCATTCTTTAAGGTTTTAAAAAATTGTATCCTTTGCCAGCAGTTAGTTTGGAGTTTTGGGAAAAGATCCCCAAAGTTAATGGGGCTATTTCTACTCTTGCTAAACGTACTACTATTCCTATGGAAAATAGTATTTATTTTAAAGATCCTTCAGATGGGAAACTTGTATCTTATCTAAGGAAAATTAATTTATTTTCAGGTCCTTTTCTTAGGCCTGCAATTTCTTTGGCTGATGTTGCAGCTGTTTCATCTTTTTTGGTTGGAAACTTTAGCGCAACAAGTATCGGATTATGATTTGTTTAGCATTAACTTGATTCAACATGCTAATAATTTAATTTGTGATGCCATTTTTTGATATTATCAAAATTGAGGTTAAATCTATGTCTAGCTATTTTAGCTAGAATAACTTTGTGGCTGAATTCTTGGAATGCTGATTTGATTTCTAAATCCAGATTTTTATTTCCTTTCCTTCCAAGGTAATACATTATTTGATTCAGTTGGATTCAATACTTTCAACTGTTACTGTGGGGAAGGGAGTTTTTTTGCTTCAAGATTAAGTTCTAAGGGTAAATCTTAAGCTTATTTACGTTTTTGTTCTTAATAAGGAACATAAGCCTAATTCTTCCCCAAGTAATATGTTTCTAATTGGAAGCTTTCTTCAAAATGGAATGAATTCAAGCCATTTAAGAGATCAAAGCCAGCCCCCAAATTTGCATGAAGGTGCGGCCCTTATTCCAGCTTAGCTGGTAGGGGGCAGGTTAAGATTTTTCTGAAGTTGTTTGGTTCAATTTGGTCCAAACTCCTTAGATTGGGGTACAGAATAGGATTCAGAGTAAGACCGCCTGTGAGAAGTTTTTTTCTCTTGTTAAGTGTATCTAGTCCACGGATCATCCATTACTTGTGGGATATTCTCCTTCCCAACAGGAAGTTGCAAGAGGGTCACCCACAGCAGAGCTGCTATATAGCTCCTCCCCTCACTGCCATATCCAGTCATTCTCTTGCAACTCTCAACAAAGATGGACGTAGTAAGAGGAGAGTGGTGTATTATAGTTCGTTTTTTAACTTCAATCAAAAGTTTATTTTTAAATGGTACCGGTGTGTACTGTTTCATCTCAGGCAGCATTAGAAGAAGAATCTGCCTGTGATTTCTATGATCTTAGCAGAAGTAACTAAGATCCACTGCCGTTCTCACATATTCTGAGGAGTGAGGTAACTTCAGAGGGGGAATGGCGTGCAGGTTTTCCTGCAATTTCCTGCTATTTCTAGGGATGGAATTTGCTAGAAAAATGCTGCTGATACCGGATTAATGTAAGTTAAGCCTTAAATGCAGTGATAGCGACTGGTATCAGGCTTATTAACAGAGATACATACTCTTATAAAAGTGTAATATAAAACGTTTGCTGGCATGTTAATCGTTTTTATATATGTTTGGTGACAAAACTTATTGGGGCCTACTTTTTTTCCACATGGCTGGTTTGATTTTTGCCTAGAAACAGTTCCTGAGGCTTTCCACTGTTGCAATATGAGTGGGAAGGGCCTATTTTAGTGCTTTTCTGTGCAGATAAAAATACTGACAGAGACATTCAGCTTCCCTCTGCATGATACAGGACATCTCTGAAGGGCTCAAAAGGCTTCAAAGTCGTGTTTGAGGAGGGTAACAATCACAGTAGACTGTGGCAGTTGTTGTGACTGTGTTTAAAAAACGTTTTTGTCATTTATTATTCTGTTTTTGTTATTAAGGGGTTAATCATCCATTTGCAAGTGGGGGCAATGCTCTGCTGACTTGTTACATACACTGTAAAAATTTTGTTAGTGTAACTGCCTTTTTTCACTGTTATTTCAAATTTTGTCAATTTGTTTCTCTTAAAGGCACAGTAACGTTTTTTATATTGCTTGTTAACTTGCTTTAAAGTGTTTTCCAAGCTTGCTAGTCTCATTGCTAGTCTGTACAAACATGTCTGAAACAGAGGATACTTGTTCATTATGTTTAAAAGCCATGGTGGAGCCCCATAGGAGAATGTGTACTAAATTTATTGATTTCACCTTAAACAGTAAAGATCAGTCTTTATCTATAAAAGAATTGTCACCAGAGGGGTCTGTCGAGGGGGAAGTTATGCCGACTAACTCTCCCCACGTGTCGGACCCTTCGCCTCCTGCTCAAGGGACGCACGCTAATATGGCGCCAAGTACATCAGGGACGCCCATAGCGATTACTTTGCAGGACATGGCTGCAATCATGAATAATACCCTGTCAGAGGTATTATCCAGATTGCCTGAATTGATAGCTCTGGGGTTAGACGAGATACAGAGCGCGTAGATGCTGTAAGAGCCATGTCTGATACTGCGTCACAATATGCAGAACCTGAGGACGGAGAGCTTCAGTCTGTGGGTGACGTCTCTGAATCGGGGAGACCTGATTCAGAGATTTCTAATTTTAAATTTAAGATTGAGAACCTCCGTGTATTGCTTGGGGAGGTATTAGCTGCTCTGAATGCCTGACACAATTGCAGTGCCAGAGAAATTGTGTAGGCTGGATAAATACTATGCAGTGCCGGTGAGTACTGATGATTTTCCAATACCTAAAAGGCTTACAGAAATTATTAGTAAGGAGTGGGATAGGCCCGGTGTGCCCTTTTCCCCACCTCCTATATTTAGAAAAATGTTTCCAATAGATGCCACTACACGGGACTTACGGCAGACTGTCCCTAAGTTGGAGGGAGCAGTTTCTACTTTAGCAAAGCGTACCACTATCCCGGTTGAGGACAGTTGTGCTTTTTCAGATCCAATGGATAAAAAAATAGAGGGTTACCTTAAGAAAATGTTTATTCAACAAGGTTTTATTTTACAGCCCCTTGCATGCATTGCGCCTGTCACTGCTGCGGCGGCATTCTGGTTTGAGGCCCTGGAAGAGGCCATCCATACAGCTCCATTGACTGAAATTGTTGACAAGCTTAGAACTCTTAAGCTAGCTAACTCATTTGTTTCTGATGCCATTGTTCATTTGACTAAACTAACTGCTAAGAATTCCGGATTCGCCATCCAGGCGCGTAGGGCGCTATGGCTCAAATCCTGGTCAGCTGATGTGACTTCAAAGTCTAAATTACTCAACATTCCTTTCAAGGGGCAGACCTTATTCGGGCCTGATTTGAAAGAAATTATTGCTGACATTACTGGAGGTAAGGGTCATACCCTTCCTCAGGATAGGGCCAAATCAAAGGCCAAACAGTCTAATTTTCGTGCCTTTCGAAATTTCAAGGCAGGTGCAGCATCAACTTCCTCTGCTTCAAAACAAGAGGGAACTTTTGCTCAATCTAAGCAGGCCTGGAAACCTAACCAGTCCTGGAACAAGGGCAAGCAGGCCAGAAAGCCTGCTGCTGCCTCTAAGACAGCATGAAGGAGCGGCCCCCTATCCGACAACGGATCTAGTAGGGGGCAGACTCTCTCTCTTCGCCCAGGCGTGGGCAAGAGATGTTCAGGATCCCTGGGCGTTGGAGATCATATCTCAGGGATATCTTCTGGACTTCAAAGCTTCTCCTCCACAAGGGAGATTTCACCTTTCAAGATTATCTGCAAACCAGATAAAGAAAGAGGCATTCCTAAGCTGCGTACAAGATCTCCTTGTAATGGGAGTGATCCATCCAGTTCCGCAGACGGAACAAGGACAGGGGTTTTATTCAAATCTGTTTGTGGTTCCCAAAAAAGAGGGAACCTTCAGACCAATTTTGGATTTAAAGATCCTAAACAAATTCCTCAGAGTTCCGTCATTCAAGATGGAAACTATTCGAACCATTTTACCCATGATCCAAGAGGGTCAGTACATGACTACAGTGGACTTAAAGGATGCCTACCTTCACAATCCGATTCACAAGAATCATCATCAGTTCCTGAGGTTTGCCTTTCTAGACAGGCATTACCAATTTGTAGCTCTTCCATTCGGGTTGGCTACAGCCCCAAGAATTTTTACAAAGGTTCTGGGCTCACTTCTGGCGGTCCTAAGACCGCGAGGCATAGCGGTGGCTCCTTACCTGGACGATATCCTGATACAGGCGTCAAGCTTTCAAATTTCCAAATCTCATACAGAGATAGTTCTGGCATTCCTGAGGTCGCATGGGTGGAAAGTGAACGAAGAAAAGAGTTCTCCATCTCCTCTCACGAGGGTTTCCTTCCTAGGGACTCTTAATAGATTCTGTAGAAATGAAAATTTACCTGACGGAGTCCAGGTTATCAAAACTTCTAAATGCTTGCCGTGTTCTTCACTCCATTCCGTGCCCCACGGTGGCTCAGTGCATGGAAGTAATCGGCTTAATGGTAGCGGCGATGGACATAGTGCCATTCGCGTGCCTGCATCTCAGACTGTTGCAATTATGCATGCTCAGTCAGTGGAATGGGGATTACACAGATTTGTCCCCTCTACTAAATCTGGATCAGGAAACCAGAGATTCTCTTCTCTGGTGGTTATCTCGGGCCCATCTGTCCAAGGGTATGACCTTTCGCAGACCAGATTGGACAATTGTAACAGATGCCAGCCTTTTAGGTTGGGGTGCAGTCTGGAACTCCCTGAAGGCTCAGGGTTCATGGACTCAGGAGGAGAAACTCCTCCCAATAAATATTCTGGAGTTAAGAGCAATATTCAATGCTCTTCTGGCTTGGCCTCAGCTAGCAACACTGAGGTTCATCAGATTTCAGTCGGACAACATCACGACTGTGGCTTACATCAACCATCAAGGGGGAACCAGGAGTTCCCTAGCGATGTCAGAAGTCTCCAAGATAATTCGCTGGGCAGAGACTCACTCTTGCCACCTGTCAGCGATCCATATCCCAGGTGTAGAGAACTGGGAGGCGGATTTTCTAAGTCGTCAGACTTTTCATCCGGGGAATGGGAACTCCATCCGGAGGTGTTAGCTCAATTGGTTCTCCGTTGGGGCAAACCAGAATTGAATCTCATGGCGTCTCGCCAGAACGCCAAGCTTCCTTGTTACGGATCCAGGTCCAGGGACCCAGAAGCGGCACTGATAGATGCTCTAGCAGCGCCTTGGTTCTTCAACCTGGCTTATGTGTTTCCACCGTTTCCTCTGCTCCCTCGTCTGATTGCCAAAATCAAACAGGAAAGAGCATCGGTGATATTGATAGCGCCTGCGTGGCCACGCAGGACCTGGTATGCAGACCTAGTGGACATGTCATCCTTTCCACCATGGACTCTGCCTCTGAGACAAGACCTTCTAATACAAGGTCCTTTCAATCATCCGAATCCACTTTCTCTGAGACTGACTGCATGGAGATTGACCGCTTGATCCTATCAAAGCGTGGCTTCTCCGATTCAGTAATTGATACCTTAATACAGGCACGAAAGCCTGTCACCAGGAAAATTTACCACAAGATATGGCGTAAATATCTTCATTGGTGTGAATCCAAGAATTACTTATGGAGTAGGGTTAGGATTCCTAGGATATTGTCCTTCCTCCAAAAGGGTTTGTAGAAAGGATTATCAGCTAGTTCTTTAAAGGGACAGATTTCTGCTCTGTCTATTCTTTTACACAAGCTTCTGGCAGAAGTTCCAGACGTTCAGGCATTTTGTCAGGCTTTAGTTAGAATTAAGCCTGTGTTTAAACCTGTTGCTCCTCCATGGAGCTTAAACTTGGTTCTTAAAGTTCTTCAAGGGGTTCCGTTTGAGCCCCTTCATTCTATTGATATCAAACTTCTTTCATGGAAAGTTCTTTTTCTGATGGCTATTTCCTCGGCTCGAAGAGTCTCGGAGTTATCTGCCTTACATTTTGATTCTCCTTATCTGATCTTTCATTCAGATAAAGTTGTTCTGCGTACAAAACCTGGGTTTTTACCTAAGGTGGTTTCTAACAAGAATATCAATCAAGAGATTGTTCCATCATTATGTCCTAATCCTTCTTCAAAGAAGGAACGTCTTTTGCATAATCTAGACGTAGTCCGTGCCTTGAAGTTTTACTTACAGGCTACTAAAGATTTTTGCCAAACATCTAACCTGTTTGTTGTTTACTCTGGGAGGAGAGGTCAGAAGGCCTCGGCAACCTCTCTTTCTTTTTGGCTTCGGAGTATAATCCGTTTAGCCTATGAGACTGCTGGACAGCAGCCTCCTGAAAGGATTACAGCTCATTCTACTAGAGCTGTGGCTTCCACCTGGGCCTTTAAAAATGAGGCCTCTGTTGAACAGATTTGTAAGGCTGCAACTTGGTCTTCCCTTCATACTTTTTCCAAATTTTCCAAATTTGATACTTTTGCTTCTTCGGAGGCTGTTTTTGGTAGAAAGGTTCTACAGGCAGTGGTTCCTTCCGCTTAATCCTGCCTTGTCCCTCCCATCATCCGTGTACTTTAGCTTTGGTATTGGTATCCCATAAGTAATGGATGATCCGTGGACTGGATACACTTAACAAGAGAAAACATAATTTATGCTTACCTGATAAATTTATTTCTCTTGTAGTGTATCCAGTCCACAGCCCGTCCTGTCCTATTCAGGCAGGTCTAAATTTTAATTAAACTACAGTCACCACTGCACCCTATGGTTTCTCCTTTCTCGTCTTGTTTCGGTTATGGCAGTGAGGGGAGGAGCTATATAGCAGCTCTGCTGTGGGTGATCCTCTTGCAACTTCCTGTTGGGAAGGAGAATATCCCACAAGTAATGGATGATCCGTGGACTGGATACACTACAAGAGAAATAAATTTATCAGGTAAGCATAAATTGTTTTCTCTCTCACATATTCCAGCTATTTCAGTAAAGGCTCAGACTTTCCTGAAGTGTGTTTTCAGACCTGGAGTTATCTGGGTATTCATACCAGTTCCGTTTCAGGAACGGGGTCTGGGGTTTTTATTCAGAACTGTTCATTGTCCCAAAGAAAGAAAATCTTTTGATTTGTCATATAAGAGTATTAGGAACGGGAAAGAAACCTCTGAAGTAACCACAGGAGGTTAATAAACATAATTTAAATGTTAGCTAGCCTTAAAATCAAGAGGACTAGTCTCCTCAATATCCAATATAATCAACACTTTTTCAACAAAGAACGAATGTACTCCATTTAAGAATGAAAAAGTAAATTTGTTAGTGTAAATATCTGATGAAGGATATTCTGAATCAGATAAATCCTCATCAGAGAAGGATAATTCATTATGTTGTCGGTCATTTAAAAATTCATCAACTAAATGAGAAGTTTAAAAAAGACCTTTACATTTCATTAGAAGGCGGGATGGCAGACAAAGCCTTCTGAATAGAATCAGAAAAATATTCTTATAAATTCCCATCTTTCAGAATGGTGATTATAAGGTCTATTCTGCCTTTTGTTCAGCAAGGGCATTATTTGCCCACAATAGACTTACAGGATGCATATCTTCATATTCTGTTTCATTCAGATTTTTTTCATTTTCTGAAATTCTCTTTTTGAGACAAGCATTACCAATTTGTTGCTCTTTCTGGCCTAGCGACAGCTCTAGGAATCTTTTCAAAGGTTCTCAGTGTTTCCTTATTTGGACGATATCTTGGTACTTGCTCAGTCTTTTTTTGTTCTGCAGAATCTCATACGATTCAACTTCTGTTGTTTCTTCAAGACATGGTTGGAGGATCATTTTACCAAAAAAGTTCCTTGATTCCTCAAACAAGGGTCACCTTTTTTAGGTTTCCAGATAGATTGTGTCAATGTCTTTGTCTCTAACAGACAAGAGACAATTTATATTGGGTTCAGCTTGTCGGAACCTTCAGTCTCTATTATTTCCTTCAGTAGCTATATGCATGGAAGTTTTAGGTCTCATGACTGCAGCATCGGACTCGATTCCCTTTGCTCGTTTTCATCTGAGACCTCTCCAGTTTTTAATGCTGAATTAATGGTGCAGGGATTATTCTGGGATTTCACATTTAATATCCTTGAGTCCCAATACTCATATTTCTCTGACTTGGTGGTTAGATCACCATCGTATAGTTCTAAGGGTCTCTTTGGTTCATTCAACCTGGACCGTGATCACAACAGATGCGAGTCTTTTAGGTTGGGAAGCTGTCTGGGGATCTCTGACAGCAACAAGGGGTTTGGAAATCTCAAGAGGTGAGATTACCAATCAATATTTTGGAACTCTGTGCGATTCTCAGAGCTCTTCAGTTTTAGCTTTTATTGAAGAGAGAGAGACATTTATTGGTTTTCAGACAGACAATGTCACAACTGTGGCGTATGTCAATCATCAGCGTGGGACTCAGTCCTCAGGCTATGAAAGAAGTATCTTGGATACTTGCTTGGGCAGAATCCAGCTCCTGTCTAATTTCTGCGGTCCATATCCCAGGCATAGACAATTGGGAAGCGGATTATCTCAGTCATCAAGCTTTACATCCGGGAGAGTGGTCTCTTCACCCAGATGTGTTTTTTTTCAAATTGTTTAGATGTGGGGGCTTCCAGAAATAGATCTGATGGCATCTCATCTAAACAAGAAACTTCCCAGGTACCTATCCAGGTTCAGGGATCCTTAGGCGGAAGCAGTGGATGCATTGACACTTCCTTGAAGTTTTCAACCTGCCTATATTTTTCAGTCTCTAGTTCTTCTTCCAAGAGTGATTTTCAAAATCATCATGGAGCAATCGTTTGTGCTGCTGGTCGCTCCAGCATGGCCACACAGGTTTTGGTATATGGTTCTTGTTCGGATGTCCAGTTGCCAACCTTGGCCACTTCCATTAAGGCCAGACCTTATAAAACAAGAACTATATACCAAAACCTGTGCGGCCATGCTGGAGCCACCAGCAGCACAAACGATTGCTCCATGATGATTTTGAAAATCACTCTTGGAAGAAGAACTAGAGACGGAAAAATATAGGCAGGTTGAAAACTTCAAGGAAGTGTCAATGCATCCACTGCTTCCGCCTAAGGATCCCTGGACCTGGATAGGTACCTGAAACGTTTCTTGTTTAGATGAGATGCCATCAGATCTATTTCTGGAAGCCCCCACATCTGAAAAATTTGAAAAAAACACATCTTGGTGAAGAGACCACTCTCCTGGATGTAAAGCTTGACGACTGAGATAATCTGTCAAAATTAATGATTTGAGATCCTGATGGAAAAACGAATCCTTGAGATATAACTCAAGGTTCGTTTTTCCATCAGGATCTTAAATCATTAAATTTGATGGTATGGAAATTGAACGCTTAGTCATAGAGGTTTCTCTGACTCAGTGATTATTACTATGTTGCAGGCTCATAAATCTGTGTCTAGAAAGATTTATCGAGTTTAGAAGACTTAAATCTCATGGTGCTCTTCTCATAAATTCTCTTGGCATTCTTTTAGAATTCCTAGAATTTTACAGTTTCTTCAAGATGGTTTAGATAAGGGTTTGTCTGCAAGTTCTTTGAAAGGACAAATCTCTGGTCTTTCTGTTCTGTTTCACAGAAAAATTGCTAAACTTCCTGATATTCATTGTTTTGTACAGGCTTTGGTTCGTATCAAGCCTGTCATTAAATCAATTTCTCCTCCTTGGAGTCTTAATTTGGTTTTGAAGGCTTTACAGGCTCCTCCGTTTGAGCCTATGCATTCTCTGGACATTAAATTACTTTCTTGGAAAGTGTTGTCCCTTTTGGCCATCTCTTCTGCTCGAAGAGTTTCTGATTTATCTACTCTTTCTTGTGAGTCTCCTTTTCTGATTTTTTATCAGGATAAGGCGGTTTTGCGGACTTCATTTAAACTTTTACCTAAAGTTTTGAATTCCAACAACATTAGTAGAGAAAATGTTGTCCCTTCATTGTGTCCTAATCCTAAGAATTCTCTGGAGAGATCTTTACATTCTTTGGATGTGGTTAGAGCTTTGAAATATTATGTTGAAGCTACTAAATATTTCAGAAAGACTTCTAGTCTATTTGTTATCTTTTCTGGTTCTAGGAAAGGTCAGAAGGCTTTGGCATCTTGGTTAAAGCTTTTAATTCATCATGCTTATTTGGAGTCGGGTAAATCCCCGCCTCAGAGGATTATGGCTCATTCTACTAGGTCAGTTTCTACTTCCTGGGCTTTTAAGAATGAAGATTCTGTTGATCAGATTTGCAAAGCAGCAACTTGGTCTTCTTTGCATACATTTACTAAATTTTACCATTTTGATGTTTTCTCTTCTTCAGAAGCAGTTTTTGGTAGAAAAGTACTTCAGGCAGCTGTTTCAGTTTGATTCTTCTGCTTATAATTTCAGTTTTTTTCATTATAAAGATTAAAACTTTTTGATTTGGGTTGTGGATTAATTTTTCAGTTGAATTGGCTGTCTTTATTTTTATCCCTCCCTCTCTAGTGACTCTTGCGTGGAGTTCCACATCTTGGGTATTTGCTATCCCATACGTCACTAGCTCATGGACTCTTGTCAATTACATGAAAGAAAACATAATTTATGTAAGAATTTACCTGATAAATTAATTTCTTTCATATTGGCAAGAGTCCATGAGACCCACCCTTTTTATGGTGGTTATGATTTGTTTGTTAAAAAAAGCACAATTATCCCAATTCCTTGTTGATGCTTTCGCTCCTTTCTTATCACCCCACTTCTTGGCTATTCGTTAAACTGAATTGTGGGTGTGGTGGGGGGTGTATTTATAGGCATTTTGAGGTTTGGGAAACTTTGCCCCTCCTGGTATGAATGTATATCCCATACGTCACTAGCTCATGGACTCTTGCCAATATGAAAGAAATTAATTTATCAGGTACATTCTTACATAAATTATGTTTTTAAAACAATAAAAATTCTGGTGTAGACTGTCCCTTTAAGTTCCCCTGGGCTATATCAAGCTGAGAATGTGTTTTATAAAGAAAATATTAAAATATTTTTTATTTCTTTTTCAAATCCTAAATGAGGAATAGGTGATAATTAAACCACAAAGCCAACATCACTCCTAAGTATTGCTTGATTAAAGCACCACAGATTTAATAACTGGTTAGAACTACTAAACCGTGATAATTGTATATTAGCCAAAGGTTGAATTTGTAATATACTTTATTACTTTTTACCCTGTTCATGTAGTTTAGCTCTGAATGTTGTGTGTTTTCCAAATCGGTGAATTAGAGTAGCACACTGCATATTTCATAAGCCTAACCCTGCCATTTATCCGTTCCTTTTTAATTGGATTTAATATTTTTTTTGTTTTGCTGACAAAATGAGTGGCTAGCTGTGTCTAGTCTTCTAACAAATCTGGATTGGCTCCTCCAAATAATGCAAAGATTAGGAAAGATTGCCACAGATTTTCAATTGTCAACAAAAAAACCTTATATGATTTTATATTACTGCAAGTTGTTTGTGACCCTTAAAGCAGCCTCAGAATCTTTAACTTAATTTTGCTTTGCAAACTGTTTAAAATGTTAAAAAAATTATAATAAATATATATTTCATGTAATTGGCAAGAGTCTATGAGCTAGTGACATATGGGGATATACAATCCTACCAGAAGGGGCAAAGTTTCCCAAACTTCAAAATGCCTATAAATACACCCCTCACCACACCCACAATTCAGTTTTACAACTTTGCCTCCTATGAGGGTGGTGAAGTAAGTTTGTGCTCAATTTTTTTTTTTTTTTGGTTATGATTTCTTCTATGATAAGCGCTTCTAAGCATTCTATTGTATCTGTTGTAAGCTAGTGGAGATTATATCTCCAACTGTAGTATGTAACAGTTGTTATAAGCTTTTGCATGCAGAAAAGGTTTCTATTATTGCTTGTACAGTATCTGTTGTTCCTTCAACATCTAAAGTACATGATATCCCTGTTGATATGAAAAGTAGTTTACTGATGTGATACAGAAGGCTATGGCTGCTATACCACCTTCAAATAAACGTAAAAGGTGTTTTAAAACTTCTCATAATACTGATGACATTTTTAATGACCGACAACATACTGATATATCCACTTCTGATGAGGATCTCTGATTAAGAAGATCCTACTTCAGACATTAACACTGATAAATTATCTTATCTTTTTAAGATTGAGTATATACGTCTTTTGTTAAAAGAAGTGTTAATAACTTTGGATATTGAGGAGTCTGGTCCTCTTTGATAATAAATCCAGTAAATGTTTAAATTCTGTCTATAAACCTCCTGTGACTACTCCTGAGGTTTTTCCTGTTCCTGATGCTATTTCTGATGTGATTGCTAAGGAATGGTCTAAGCCTGGTACTTATTTTGTTCCTTCTTCAATGTTTAAAAAGTTGTATCCTTTGCCAGTAGCCAAGTTAGAGTTTTGGGAAAAAGTCCCTAAGGTTGACGGGGCTATTTCTACTCTTGCTAAGTGTACTTCTATTCCTATGGTAGATAGTACCTCTTTTAAGGATCCTTTAAATAGGAAAATTGAATCTTATCTAAGGAAAGCTTATTTACATTCTGGCTATATTCTCAGACCTGCCTTTTATATGGCTGATGTTGCAGCTGCATCAACTTTTTGGTTGGATAGCTTAGCACATCGGGAAAAAAGATTCTGATTTGCATAGCATTGTTAGTTTGCTTCAACATGCTAATCATTTTATCTGTGATGCTATTTTTGATATCAAGATTGATGTTAAAGGGACAGTCAAGTCCAAAAAAAAACTTTCATGTTTCGAATAGGTCATGTAATTTTAAACAACTTTCCAATTTACTTTTATCACCAATTTTGCTTTATCTTGGTATTCTTAGTTGAAAGCTAAACCTATGAGGTTCATATGCTAATTTCTTAGACCTTGAAGGCCGCCTCTAATCTAAATGCACTTTGATAGTTTTTCACCACTAGAGGGCATTAGTTGACGTGTTTCATATAGATAACATTGAGCTCATGCACGTGAGTTTACCATGGAGACAGCTCTGATTGGCTAAAATTCAAGTGTCAAAAGAACTGAAATAAGTGGGCAGTCTGCTGAGGCTTAGATACAAGGTAATTACAAAGGGTAAAACGTGTATCATAACAGTGTTGGTTATGTAAAATTGGGGAATTGGTAATTAAGGGATTATCTATCGTTTAAAACAACAAACATTCTGGTGTTGACTGTTCCTTTAAATCTATGTCTTTGGCTATTTTAGCTAGAAGAGCTTTATGGCTCAAATCATGGAATGCTGACATGGTAGCTAAATCTAGGTTACTATCTCTATCATTCCAGTGTAATAATTCATGGAATGCTGACATGGTATCTATTATTCCTCGATAATAAATAGTTTAGTTTCCAGTTGGGTTCTATTATTTCCAATATTACTCGGGGGAAGGGAAGATAAAAAGCCAAAGAGCAAATCTAAGGCTTCTAATCAGTTATGTTCCTTTCGTCAGAATAGAGAACAGAAAACCACTCCTTCCCCTAAGGACTCTGGCTCCAATTGGAAGCCATCTTCGATTTGGAATAAATCCAAGCCTTATAAGAAGCCAAACCCAGCCCCCAAAACTGCATGAAGGTCGGCCCTCAATCCAGTTTTGCTGGTGGGGGGGCAGATTAAAAATTATTACAAGACATTTGGGCAGGTTCCGGTGAGAATCATTGGATTCAGAATTTTGTCTCTCAGGGGTATCGAATAGGCTTCCTAATAAGTCCTCCTGTGAGAAGATTTTTTCTCTCTCATGTTCCAACAAATCCTGTGAAAGCTCAGGCCTTTCTGAAGTGTGTTTCAGATCTAGAGCTTTGAGGAGTAATTATACCAGTTCCAATTCTGGAACAGGGTCTGGGTTTATTCAAATTTATTCATTGTCCCGGAGAAGGAAATTTTTTTCAGACCAGTGCTGGATCTGAAGTTTTTGAATCCATTTGTAAGGATCCAAACTTTCAATATGGTGACTATAAGGACTATTCTGTCTTTTGTTCAGCAAGGTCATTACATGTCCTTAATAGACTTATAGGATGCGTATCTTTACATTCCGATTCATCCAGATCACTATCGGTTTCTGAGATTCTCTTTACTAGACAAGCATTACCAATTTGTTGCGCTTCCATTTGGCCTAGCGACAGCTCCAAGATTCTTTTCGAAGGTTCTCGGTGCCCTTCTATCTTATCAGAGAGCAGGGTATTGTGGTGTATCCTTATTTGGATGATATCTTGGCACTGGCTCAATCTTTTCTTTTAGCAGAATCTCACACAAATCAACTTGTGGTGTTTCTTTAGAAACATAGTTGGAGGATCAATTTACCAAAGAATTTGATTCCTCAGACAAGGGTCACCTTTTTAGGTTTCCAGATAGATTGTGTCCATGACTGTCTTTAACAGACAAAAGACAAATGAAATTGGTTTCTGCCTGTCGAAACCTTCAGTCTCGATCATTCCCTTCAGTGGCTATGTGCATGGAAGTTTTAGGTCTCATGACTGCAGCATCTGATGCAATACCCTTTGCACATTTTCATATGAGATCTCTGCAGCTTTGCATGCTGAATCAATGGTGCAGGGATTATACTCGGATATCACAGTTGATATACTTAAATCCCAACATTAAACTCTCTTCTGGTTGTTGGACCATTATCGTATTCTTCAAGGAGCCTCTTTTGTTCGTCCTTCCTGGTTTGTGATTTCAACAGATGCAAGTCTCACAGGTTGCGTAGCTGCCTGGGGGTCTCTGACAGCGCAAGGGGTTTGGAATCCTCAAGAGGCGAAGTTACCAATCAGTATTTTAGAACTCCGTGCTATTTTCAGGCTTGGCCTCTACTAAAGAGAGAATCATCTATTCGTTTTCAGACAGACAATATCACAAATGTGGCATATGTCAATCATCATGGTGGGACTCACAGTACTTTAGCAATGAAAGAAGTATCTCAAATACTTTCTTGGGCGGAATCCAACTCCTGTCTAATTTCTGCGATACATATCCCAGGTGTAGACAGTTGGGAAGCAGATTATCTCAGCCGTCAGACTTTACATCCAGGGGAGTGGTCTCTCCATCCAGATGTATTTTCTCAGATTGTACAGATGTCTTCCAGAAATAGATCTCATGGCGTCC
>NC_069500.1:859094195-859157560 GCF_027579735.1 Bombina bombina
GTGTACATCAGAGTACTTTTAACCTTCCTCTTCATGCAGAAATATGATTTTTTTTTTTTCACATTTAAAGCCATAGTAACATATTTTCTTTCATGTAATTAGCAAGAGTCCATGAGCTAGTGACGTATGGGATATACATTCCTACCAGGAGGGGCAAAGTTTCCCAAACCTCAAAATGCCTACAAATACACCCCTCACCACACCCACAAATCAGTTTTACAAACTTTGCCTCCTATGGAGGTGGTGAAGTAAGTTTGTGCTAGATTCAGGTAATCTTCTTAGACCTGCTATATCATTGGCTGATGTTGCTGCAGCTTCAACTTTTTGGTTGGAAACTTTAGCGCAACAAGTAACAGATCATGATTCTCATAATATTATTATTCTTCTTAAACATGCTAATAATTTTATCTGTGATGCCATTTTTGATATTATCAGAGTTGATGTCAGGTTTATGTCTCTAGCTATTTTAGCTAGAAGAGCTTTATGGCTTAAAACTTGGAATGCTGATATGTCTTCTAAATCAACTCTACTTTCCCTTTCTTTCCAGGGTAACAAATTATTTGGTTCTCAGTTGGATTCTATTATCTCAACTGTTACTGGTGGGAAAGGAACTTTTTTACCACAGGATAAAAAATCTAAGGGTAAAAACAGGGCTAATAATCGTTTTTGTTCCTTTCGTTTCAACAAAGAACAAAAGCCTGATCCTTCTTCCTCAGGAGCAGTTTCAGTTTGGAAACCATCTCCAGTCTGGAATAAATCCAAGCCTTCTAGAAAAGCAAAGCCAGCTTCTAAGTCCACATGAAGGTGCGGCCCTCATTCCAGCTCAGCTGGTAGGGGGCAGGTTACGTTTTTTCAAAGAAATTTAGATCAATTCTGTTCACAATCTTTGGATTCAGAACATCGTTTCAGAAGGGTACAGAATTGGTTTCAAGATAAGACCTCCTGCAAAGAGATTTTTTCTTTCCTGTGTCCCAGTAAATCCAGTGAAAGCTCTAGCATTTCTGAAATGTGTTTCAGATCTAGAGTTGGCTGGAGTAATTATGCCAGTTCCAGTTCTGGAACAGGGGCTGGGGTTTTATTCGAATCTCTTCATTGTACCAAAGAAGGAGAACTCCTTCAGACCAGTTCTGGATCTAAAAATATTGAATCTTTATGTAAGGATACCAACATTCAAAATGGTAACTGTAAGGACTATCTTGCCTTTTGTTCAGCAAGGGCATTATATGTCCACAATAGATTTACAGGATGCATATCTGCATATTCCGATTCATCCAGATCACTATCAGTTCCTGAGATTCTCTTTCCTGGACAAGCATTACCAGTTTGTGGCTCTGCCGTTTGGCCTAGCTACAGCTCCAAGAATTTTTACAAAGGTTCTCGGTGCCCTTCTGTCTGTAATCAGAGAACAGGGTATTGTGGTATTTCCTTATTTGGACGATATCTTGGTACTTGCTCAGTCTTTACATTTAGCAGAATCTCATACGAATTGACTTGTGTTGTTTCTTCAAGATCATGGTTGGAGGATCAATTCACTAAAAAGTTCATTGATTCCTCAGACAAGGGTAACCTTTCTGGGTTTCCAGATAGATTCAGTGTCCATGACTCTGTCTTTGACAGACAAGAGACGTCTAAAATTGATTTCAGCTTGTCGAAACCTTCAGTCGCAATCATTCCCTTCGGTAGCCTTATGCATGGAAATTCTAGGTCTTATGACTGCTGCATCGGACGCGATCCCCTTTGCTCGTTTTCACATGCAACCTCTTCAGCTCTGTATGCTGAATCAATGGTGCAGGGATTACACAAAGATATCTCAATTAATATCTTTAAAACCGATTGTACGACACTCTCTAACGTGGTGGACAGATCACCATCGTTTAATTCAGGGGGCTTCTTTTGTTCTTCCGACCTGGACTGTAATTTCAACAGATGCAAGTTTTACAGGTTGGGGAGCTGTGTGGGGATCTCTGACGGCACAAGGAGTTTGGGAATCTCAGGAGGTGAGATTACCGATCAATATTTTGCAACTCCGTGCAATTTTCAGAGCTCTTCAGTCTTGGCCTCTTCTGAAGAGAGAATCGTTCATTTGTTTTCAGACAGACAATGTCACAACTGTGGCATACATCAATCATCAAGGAGGGACTCACAGTCCTCTGGCTATGAAAGAAGTATCTTGAATTCTGGTTTGGGCGGAATCCAGCTCCTGTCTAATCTCTGCGGTTTATATCCCAGGTATAGACAATTGGGAAGCGGATTATCTCAGTCACCAAACGTTGCATCCGGGCGAATGGTCTCTTCACCCAGAGGTATTTCTTCAGATTGTTCAAATGTGGGAACTTCCAGAAATAGATCTGATGGCGTCTCATCTAAACAAGAAACTTCCCAGGTATCTGTCCAGATCCCGGGATCCTCAGGCGGAGGCAGTGGATGCATTATCACTTCCTTGGAAGTATCATCCTGCCTATATCTTTCCGCCTCTAGTTCTTCTTCCAAGAGTAATCTCCAAGATTCTGAAGGAATGCTCGTTTGTTCTGCTGGTAGCTCCGGCATGGCCTCACAGGTTTTGGTATGCGGATCTTGTCCGGATGGCCTCTTGCCAACCGTGGACTCTTCCTTTAAGACCAGACCTTCTGTCACAAGGTCCTTTTTTCCATCAGGATCTCAAATCCTTAAATTTAAAGGTATGGAGATTGAACGCTTGATTCTTGGTCAAAGAGGTTTCTCTGACTCTGTGATTAATACTATGTTACAGGCTCGTAAATCTGTATCTAGAGAGATATATTATAGAGTCTGGAAGACTTATATTTGTTGGTGTCTTTCTCATCATTTTTCTTGGCATTCTTTTAGAATACCGAGAATTTTACAGTTTCTTCAGGATGGTTTAGATAAGGGTTTGTCCGCAAGTTCCTTGAAAGGACAAATCTCTGCTCTTTCTGTTCTTTTTCACAGAAAGATTGCTAGTCTTCCTGATATTCATTGTTTTGTACAAGCTTTGGTTCGTATAAAACCTGTCATTAAGTCAATTTCTCCTCCTTGGAGTTTGAATTTGGTTCTGGGGGCTCTTCAAGCTCCTCCTTTTGAACCCATGCATTCATTGGACATTAAATTACTTTCTTGGAAAGTTTTGTTCCTTTTGGCGATCTCTTCTGCCAGAAGAGTCTCTGAATTATCTGCTCTTTCTTGTGAGTCTCCTTTTCTGATTTTTCATCAGGATAAGGCGGTGTTGTGAACTTCTTTGCAATTTTTACCTAAGGTTGTGAATTCCAACAACATTAGTAGAGAAATTGTGGTTCCTTCATTATGTCCTAATCCAAAGAATTCTAAAGAGAAATCGTTGCATTCTTTGGATGTTGTTAGAGCTTTGAAATATTATGTTGAAGCTACTAAGTCTTTCCGAAAGACTTCTAGTCTATTTGTTATCTTTTTCCGGTTCTAGAAAAGGCCAGAAAGCTTCTGCCATTTCTTTGGCATCTTGGTTGAAATCTTTAATTCATCATGCCTATGTTGAGTCGGGTAAAACTCCGCCTCAAAGGATTACAGCTCTTTCTACTAGGTCAGTTTCTACTTCCTGGGCGTTTAGGAATGAAGCTTCGGTTGATCAGATTTGCAAAGCAGCAACTTGGTCCTCTTTGCATACTTTTACTAAATTCTACCATTTTGATGTGTTTTCTTCTTCTGAAGCAGTTTTTGGTAGAAAAGTACTTCAGGCAGCGATTTCAGTTTGAATCTTCTGCTTATGTTTTCATTAAACTTTATTTTGGGTGTGGATTATTTTCAGCAGGAATTGGCTGTCTTTATTTTATCCCTCCCTCTCTAGTGACTCTTGCGTGGAAAGATCCACATCTTGGGTAGTCATTATCCCATACGTCACTAGCTCATGGACTCTTGCTAATTACATGAAAGAAAACATAATTTATGTAAGAACTTACCTGATAAATTCATTTCTTTCATATTAGCAAGAGTCCATGAGGCCCACCCTTTTTTGTGGTGGTTATGATTTTTTTGTATAAAGCACAATTATTCCAATTCCTTATTTTATATGCTTTCGCACTTTTTTCTTATCACCCCACTTCTTGGCTATTCGTTAAACTGACTTGTGGGTGTGGTGAGGGGTGTAATTTGTAGGCATTTTGAGGTTTGGGAAACTTTGCCCCTCCTGGTAGGAATGTATATCCCATACGTCACTAGCTCATGGACTCTTGCTTATATGAAAGAAATGAATTTATCAGGTAAGTTCTTACATACATTGTTTTATGTTTCAAATGTGCTATAATGGATTACAACTGTTTATGTGATAATTCATTTTTGATGCAAGGAAAAATGTGGTGTTTTAACATTTAAAGACACATCTTTTCTGTTTTACATGTTTTGAAAAAAAAAAGAAGAAAAAAAAGAGCCAACTCCTTGTTTAAGGCAGATACTGCTCTAGAATCTTTTTATAAGGTTCAATTTAGGCCGCAAATCTCTCCTCAAGTGTCCCAATGTTATAGCCCTCACACGGTGCTCTGCGATTTACCTCACTCTCCTGGAGTTTCTTTGCCATTTTTCCCGCCATGTTGCGGGGTTGGTGCAAAAGGAATGGGGTACATCAGTGAATACGTTTTTTCCGAATGTTTCTTCCCTGAGAGCTAAAAAGGAAAGACTCTTCGGTAGTGTCTGAGGAAAAGATCTCAGATGGTATTTCATTTTTCTTAAAGGGACACTGAACCCAATTTTTTTCTTTCATGATTCAGATAGAGCATGCAATTTTAAGCCACTTTCTAATTTATTCCTATTATCAATTTTTCTTCGTTCTCATGCTATCTATATTTTAAAAAGAAGCTTTTGTTTTTATTCAGAACTCTGGACAGCACTTTTTTATTGGTGGATGAGTTTATCCACCAATCAGCAAGAACAACCCAGGTTGATCACCAAAAATGGGCCGGCATCTAAACTTACTTTCTTGCATTTCAAATAAAGATTCCAAGAGAATGAAGCATATTTGATAATAGGAGTAAATTAGAAAGTTACTTAAAATGTCATGCTCTATCTGAATCACAAAAGAAAAAATTTGGCTACAGTGTCCCTTTAAGTAATATTCATTCAAGTTTAACCGGATATACCTCCATTTATTAATCGAGGAGGCTTGGAAAACAGTTCCCAGGAAGGAGCCGTTTCCATCTTAGCTAAGAGATCGCTATTCCCATAGAGGATAGTTCTGGATTCAAAGAACCTATGGAAAGAATTTAGGGGGTCTATTCAATAATATGTATGTGCAACAGGTCTTCTGGGCAGCCAACTGGGTACATTGCTACCGTCACTAGTGCAGTGGCATATTGTTTAGAGAAGCCAGCTGTAGTAGCCTGATAGCTTAGTTGTCTAGCAAGCAGAAGGTTTGCAGTTTGAAACCAGCTGCAGCTATTTATGGAATCTTCCTTGGAGGAAATTCAAGAAAGAATAAGAGCCCTTATACTAGCTGATTCCTATATTTGGATGTCTCCCTTCAAGTTATCAATTTGGGAGACAATATTTCGAGTTTCTTTTTTTCCCGCAGACAAAAAAGGACAGTGCAGTTTTCATTCCTTTTTGGCATTTCAAGGGACGTTCTTCCTTTCCTGTTTCCAGTCAGGAACAGACTAAGCCTACATGGAGATACAATCCACTCAGCCTGGTGTTGAAGTAAGGACAGCATGACGGACATGCCCCGATCAGGAACCAAGAATCGTGTAGGGGGCAGTCTTTCCTCCTTCGCTCAGTCTTGGGCTAAGATGTTCTTTAGCTCTAAGTATTGAAAGGGTACTGTCCTTCAAGATGGAAACTATTCGTTCCATCCTTTCCTTGATCCAAGACGGTCAATTTATGACAACAGTAGATTAAAGGACGTGTACCTGCATGTTCTCATTCACAGGTATCATCTCAATTTGTGGCTCTTCCTTTTGTCTTGCCACGGCTCCCAGAATCTTCACAAAGGTTCTGGGGTTTCTGCTTATGGTGCTTCGTTCAAGAGGCATTACGGTGGCACTGTATCTGAACGACATTCTAGTTCAGGCGCCGTCCTTTCAACTAGCAAATTCACACACGGTATTGGTAGTGACTTTCCTAAGGTCAAACGGGTGGAAGGTGAATCTAGAAAAGAGCTCTTTAGTTCTTCATACTAGAGTGACCTTTCTAGGGACCTTCATAGACTCTCTGTCTATGAATATTTTTCTGACAGATGTCAGGAAATTAAAGACTATCGATACTTGTCTAGCTCTGCAGTCTTCTTCTCGCCCTTTAGTGGCTCAGGGCATGGAGTTAATAGGTCTGATGGTAGCGGCAATGGACATTGTCCCGTTTGCTCGCTTTCATCTCTGAGCTCTGCTGTTGGACATGCTCAAATAATGGAACGGAAATTATTTGGATTTGTCACCCCCGACTTCTATTGGCACAGGAGACAAGGGTGTCTCTTCTTTGGTGGTTGTCTCTAGATCATCTCTCCCAGGGAACGTGTTCTCGCAGACCTTCCTGGAAGATGGTGACATCAGATGCCAGCCTTCTGGGGTGGGGAGCAGTTTGGGGTTCCCTGAGGGTTTAGGGGATATGGTCTCAGACAGAGTCTTTGTTACCTATAAACATTCTGGATCTGAGTGTGTCAGGCTACAAATATAAAGTTAATGATGGAACACAATTCACAGATCTTAATTTATTAATAACTGTTTTGTTTCACTATTGTAAAGGAATATCACTATGGCTTAGTGATATTCTCACCTAATAGTGATAGTTTCGTTGTTTATTTTGCCACACCCCAGATTATGCAGTTAGGGTTAAGCAAACTTGAATAGGATTTGTAGAAATTGCTCTCAATATTAAGTTAGCTTTAGATCTTAAGTTGCAGGTGTAGTAATGGTTCTATTAACTCTAAGAGTCTTATGCAGTGTAACACATAAATAGTTAACTAGTAACCAGGTTCAGTTAACAGTTGTACATATGCTCATTGCTTTTTTATTTGCAGAGATTACTTGTACCTTGTCTTGTCTTGCACTTGTAGTGTGGCAGAGCTGAAATGAATGCACAGCCTGTTCTGTGGGAGTTCGAGTTTCACTGTGGAAGCTGTGTTGTTTATTAATCTGCTGTCAGGATGTTTCAATAAGGGTTAAAGCCAGATTTTCAGTGACAAGTTCTGTGGTAACTCTCTTATATATACAAACTACACAGTGAAAGTTCTCCAAATAACAAAGCATTAGAACAAATAGAATATACTTGCATTTGGTTCAGGCAGTTCATTTAATTGATTGCATGTCAGCTCCTAAGTTAATGAACACTGCAGTTGTTTGGATGAATTCCAGTTAAAGTTGAACAAAGTATCAAAAAGTTCCTGTGAGGAAAAAAGTTCAGAAAAAGTTATTCCAAGTAGTTAGGCTCAAGTAAATAGGGTAGCCTTGTACTCCAAATTACTAAGCAAAGAGAATTGATTTGGGGCGGTTTTTAAAGGCAAGCTGCAAGTTTGTTGCTTGAAGGATTCCGCTGGGTCCTAGAAGGAGCTAGGTTCCTTACAGAGTGATCTACAATGCTCTTCTGACTTGGCCTCAGTTGGCTTCGGTTCAGTTTCTCAGGTTCCAGTCGGACAACATAACGTCAGTTGCCTACATCAATCATTAGGGAGGAACAAGGAGTTCCTTGGCGATGGCAGGTCTCCAAAGTAACTCAGTGGGCGGAGACCCATTATTGTTGTCTAAATAAAAAGAGAAGCGCTCAACCTGAGAACGAACAATAGCATAATAGCTTGTTCTATGGCTAGTTACCACCCAAGAAGCAGCCTTTTTTTGCTCAACATGTGCCTTTCACAGAGAAGAACTGTCCTGAAGCATATCAGTCTGATCCTGACTTCACAGTACAGTCCAGCCCCGAAATTCCAGGCAATCCTTCTCTTAACAAGAGAAACGGCAAAACCCCAGACATACGTTTCGGCCTATTGTGGGCCTCATCAGTGAGGTGCAGCCATATCCCTCTAGGCATACTGAGCAACGGGTCCACGCTTGGCTTCCCGCATCACACTTAGGGAGACTTCCCTAAATGTCATAATTTACATAAATAAAGAGAGAGAAGCGCTCAACCTGAGAACGAACAATAGCATAATAGCTTGTTCTATGGCTAGTTACCACCCAAGAAGCAGCCTCTTTTTGCTTAACATGTGCCTTTCACAGAGAAGAACTTTCCTGAAGCATATAAGTCTGATCCAGACTTAACAGTACAGTCCAGCCCCGAAATACCAGGCAATCCCTCTCTGAACGAGAGAAACCCTCTTCTAGCGTGGTAACTAGCCATAGAACAGGCTATTATGCTATTGTTCAGTCCCAGGTTGAGCGCTTCTCTCTTTTAATTTATGCCATTCTTGTTGTCTGTTGGCAATTCATATCCCAGGGGTGTACAACTGGGAGACGGATTTTTTGAGCAGACAGTCCTTTCATCCGGGGGAGTGGGAACTTCATCCGGATGTGTTCTCCAGTCTGCCCCTCAAATGGGGTCAGCCAGAGTTGGATTTTATGGCATCCAGGCGGAATGCCAAACTTCCGAGGTACGTGTTGGATCCAGAGATCCTCAGGCAGCTCTGATAGATGCTCTGGCGGACCTTTGGTCTTTCAATCTAATATTTCTGTTTCCTCCGTTTGCTCTCCTTCCTCGAGTGATTGCCCGAATCAAACAGGAAAGGGCTTCAGTGATTCTTATAGCACTGACCTGGCCTTGCAGGATCTGGTATGCAGACCTGGGGAAGATGTCGTCTCTACTTCCTTGGAGGCTTCCGCTTCAAACAGATATTCTGATTCGGGGATCCTTTCATCATCCAAATCTAGATTCTCTGAAGCTGATTGCTTGGAGATTGAAAGGCTGATTCTAGCCAAGCGAGGTTTTTCTGACTCAGTCATAGACACTTTGATTCAGGCTCATAAGCCTGTCACTAGAAAGATTTATCATGAGATTTGGCGTAAATACCTTTATTGTTGGGAATTCAAGGGCTACTCCTGGAGTTGTTAGGATTCCTAGAATTTTATCTTTTCTCCAGGAAGGATTGGAGAAAGTCTTATCTACAAGTTCCTTATAGGGTCAAATTTCAGCATTATCTATCCTGTTACACAGGTGTCTAGCTGATGTCCCTGATGTTCAGTATTTTTGTGAGGCCTTCATCAGAATTAGGCCTGTGTTTAGACCAGTTACTCCTCCATGGAGTCTTAATTTAGTTGTCAAGGTTTTTCAAGGAGTTCCGTTTGAGCCTATGCATTCCTTAGATATCGATTTGTTATCTTGGAAAGTTTTAATTTCTGGTAGTGATTTCTTCTGCTTGCAGAGTGTCTGAGTTTTCAGCGTTACAATGTGAGCCCCCTTACCTTATTTTTCATGCGGATAAGGTCGTCTTAGTACAAAATTCGGATTTCTCCCCAAGGTTGTTTCTGATCGAAACATTAATCAGGAGATTGTTGTAGCTTCCTTGTGTCCTTATCCCTTTTTTAAGAAGGAGAGGCTCTTACACAATTTGGATGTAGTTTGTGCTTTAAGGTTGTCTTTTCAGTCGACTAAAGACTTTTGCCAGTTTTCCTCTTTGTTTGTGGTATTTTCAGGCACACGTAGGGGACAGAAAGCTACGGCTGTTTCTTTTCTTTTTGGCTGAAGAGTGTGTTATGTTTGGCATACGAATCTGCTGGACAGCAGCCTCTTGAAAGCATTATGGTTTCTTCCACTAGGGCTGTTGCTTTCTCATGGGCATTCAGAAATGAAGCTTCTCTGGATCAGATTTGCAAGGTTGCAATTTGGTCTTTTCACACTTTTACAAAGTTTTGCGAGTTTGATACTTTTGTCTCGGCTGAGGCTTCTTGTGAGGTTCTTCATGCAGTGGTGCTTTCCGTTTAGGTATCCTGTCTTGTCCCTCCCGTATCATCCGTGTACTCTATTGGGTATTGGATCCTATAAGTAATGAAGATGATCCGTGGACTCATCGTGTCTTTAAGAAGAAAATAAAATTTATGCTTACTTGATAAATTTATTTCTTCTTAGACACGATGAGTCCACGGCCTGCCCTGTCTTTTATGACAGGATGTTATTTATTGTAAGCTTCAGTCACCTCTGCACCTTGGCACAGATTTCACTTTCATTTTTGGAAGCTGCACAGCCTGAAAGGCTTGGCACACTTTTTTCCTATAGCAGGGGCGGTCCTGCAGTGAGCACCACTTGGCCGGGTGTGGTCACACTGATTTCCTCTTTCCTGACCGTGCGGTTTATCAGAGAAGAAGCGGTTTCTCTGTTTGGCCTGGGTCATAGGAGGTGGTGAGTGCCCCAGCCATTGGGGGTATAAAGGTGCCATTTTATCTTATTATTCAATAGTCTGCTCTATAAGCGCAAGCTATGGAGGATTCTGATGCGTTAGAGGGTACTCCCTGTTTACCTAAGTCTAATACCTGTCTATATTGTGAGGAGACCTCGGTATACCCGCCTGCTTAATTCTGTTCCACATTCCTTGATAAAGTAATCCTGTCAAAGAAAGTTAAGATGTTTAATACCACTGAGCCGTCCACCTCCTAAAGAGTCTCCGTCCTGTGAGGTGCGCACCCTACGGTCATCTCCCAATACACATGCAGCTTCCCACAGCACTCCTAATCCTCCATCTGGAGGGGCCCTTTTACCGACAGGCTTTACTGAGCAGTTTCAAACAACAGTGTCTGCGGCCTTTAGTGCTTTACCTCGCCCTGCTATGCTCAAGCAAAAGGTCAAATATTGCTATCATTCCCAGAGGTCATCGACCAGCTTATTGGATTTATCTGATACTTTAGAGGATGCTCTTTCTGGGTCAGAACCTGCAGCCTTTAAGCCTCCAGCTGTGGAGGAACCAGACTTTAGATTTAGGATTGAACATTTACGCTTTCTGCTAAAGGAAGTTTTGGCTAATTTAGATTCCTAAATTAGATAAGGTCTACAAGTACAGGGTTGCACCACAGACTTTCCCAGTTCCCATAAAGATGGTGAACATTATTAAGAAGGAATGGGAAATGAATTGGTTCTTCCTTTTCCCCTTCTTCCTTTAAAAAATTGTTCCCGCTTCCGGACTCTCAATTGGAGTTGTGGGGTTCCATAGCCAAGGTGGATAGCGCTATCTCCACGCTTGCTGAACGCACTACTATCCCGCTTGAGGATAGTTAGTCGTTTAAAGAGCCCATGGATTAGAAAATGGAGCGGCTACCTACTGGTGTGACTCCTTATCTGAGTTGATAAAGGTGGAAGGTTCCCTCAACGTGATTCAAGAAAGAATTAAGGCCTTAAAGGTGGCTAATTCTTTTATTTGTGATGCAATTATGCAGATTATTCGCCTGGATGCCAAGGCTTCATGTTTTTCTGTTCAAGCCCATAGGGCACTCTGGCTGTAGTCCTGTTCTGCATACATGACTTCAAAGTCAAGACTTCTCTCGCTTCCATTTAAGGGAAAGATTCTATTTGGTCCAGGACTGGACTCCATTATCTCCGCAGTTACTGGAGACAACGGTGCCTTTTTACCGCAGGATAAGAACAAATCTAAGGGACAAGGTCCTAAATTTCTTTCCTTTCGTTTGGATAAATCCCAACGTCATCAGCCCTTCGCAAAGCCGAGCAATCCAAGGGGACTTGGAAGCCGTCTCAGTCCTGGAATAAATCCAAGCAGAAGAAGCCCGCCGAGGCATAGTCGGCATGAAGGGGCGGCCCCCTGATTCGGCTCTGGATCTTGTAGGGGGCAGACTGGTTTGGGGACGTGCAAGACCTGTGAGTCCTGGAGGTCATCACTCAGGGATACAGGATAGGTTTCAAGTCTCATCCACCCAGGGGCAGATTCTTCTTGTCAAACCTGTCTTCAAGGCCAGAAAAGAGAGAGTCCTTTCTAGGGTGCGTGAGGGATCTCTCCTCCCTGGGAGTTATTGTCCCGGTACCTCTTGCAGAAAGAGGTCTTTTATACTACTCAAACCTTTTTGTGGTCCTAAATAAGGAGGGAACTTTCCGCCTGATTCTGGACATAAAGTGCTTAAACAAATTCCTATCTGTCCCCTCGTTCAAGATGGAGACAATACGGTCCATCCTTCCCTTAGTTTAGGAAGGACAGTTCATGACCACGATAGATCTGAAGGATGCTTACCTTCATGTTCCAATAAAAAAGGAACACTTCAAGTTTATTGCACTTCCGTTTGGTCTAGCTACTGCTCCAAGAGTTTTTACGAAGGTTCTAGGGGCTCTGCCCACAATGGCCAGAACCAAGGATATTTCATTAGCGCCATACTTGGACAATATTCTGGTTCAAGCACCATACTGTCATCTGGCAGCATACCATTCGAAAACTCTTCTATTTCGATTTCATGGATGGAAGATAAACTTAGAAAAGAGTTCTCTTATTCCCAGTACCAGGGTGGAATTCCTGGGTACTATAATAGATTCCATATCCTTGAGGATATTTCTTACAGACCAGAGACGTTACAAGCTAACTTCAGCTTGTCTTGCCCTTCAGACTTCCATAAGGCCTTCTGTGGCTCGGTGTATGGAAGTGATTGGTCTCATGGTGTCCAGCATGGACATCATTCCCTTTGCCAGATTCCATCTCAGACCAATTCAGCTGTGAAAAAAACAACCAAACTAGGGGAGACACTCTACTAAATATAGATAATAAATTATAAAAATATAAATAGAAAATAAAAAATAGAAAATTAAATAATGATCAAAAAGCAATAAAAAGATCTGAGGGTAAAAATAAATAGAAAATACATAAAATACATAAAATCAATCACAAATGCATAAAAATGTAAATACAAACGCAATATAAATCCAAAAAATATATAAAATATGAAGGATAGATCAAGGGTAATCTTATCCCACAAACGATTAGTCCAACATCAGGTACACAGCTGCTCTCCTCCTTGCAGATCAATCCGGATCAGGCTCTGAAGATGGATAAAAAAGACAAAGGAGCGCCTCGTGTAGAAAAGAAATACAATATATCCCACACCGATATAAAGCCAAATGGGTAGTTAGTTGGAGTACACTTATGTACTTGGGGTGTATCAGCTAACCCTGACGACAGGTATCACTCAGGAACACCAGATGTAGTACTCAGATGGAGTATCCAAATGCAATCCGCCCCAAAGAGCAGTAGAGGTAGAAGTAAGGTGCTAACACTTGGCTTAAGTAAAACGAGGGTTTATTAAAACTCGCATATAAAACCAAAGCTTCAAGTGAAAAGGGGGCATAAGCATATAGCCCCCCCCAATGCAACGCATTTCTTGGCTGTAAAATAGCTGTTTCATCAGGCATATAAGCACCCTACCATCTCAGCTTTTAAACAACAAATGACCAATTAAAGCATAGGATAAAACACACCCCTCTGGAGGCGTGACTAAACACATGTATACAGTCAGTGTTTCTCTGTAAACAATACATAGTGACAATTACAATATGCAGCATATAAATTACATCCTAACAAAGCATTTTGAGTACAAGGTCCAAAACTTACACAAACATATATGTACTGTACATATGTTATATATACATATATATCCCTGATTTTCATATTTTAATGCACACATGACAGTAAGGACTAAGTTTATATCAAAATACCAAAACAAACATAAATAGTGCTTACTCATTAGTATATTATATTTTGTTTTATTTGATGTATTTATGTGACACATTCACTTTGCTATATTTCAATGGTATTCCTTCAATCCGTTGCTCAGTTTGTTAAAACCTCAAGTGTTTTAATCATGTTAACTCTGCAGCGTGGTCACGTCATAAACCACCACCAATTGGAGTATTGTTATCACATGTTGCTGAACGCCAATCAATAAATCGCCTATCAAAATCGTCAATAGATGCTGGCAAATTCTATTATCCAAACCTTTGATGTCTCAATACAGATCGTTACTAAGGTTAGGACAATGCTTGTTATCTAATAAACTCTAATGCGTGTATAAAATATATTTACTCGGGGGGGGGCGTGTCTTGGCCGTGGCCATGATCAGCAGCAAATTTATGGAGCTCCTTAAGTAATCTTCCTAATCTATAGTTTATCCTCCTTTAACCTCTCCATCCTGCTTTGTAACTTACTAATTCAGCAAAGGAGAAGACATGAAGCTGTAGGATGTCTCCATTTTTATGAATCTACAAGCTGGGCCTAAACTGTCAGGTCCGTGAACATAGGCCGCGACTTCATCACACGTGTACATCACCCCCCTCGGACACCTACAAGTTCCGAGTTGAGCAGTATTTATCTGCTATAACCTTCTGCATACAGGGGAACATCATATAACAATAGCAACATGGAGGATTTTAATGCTATTCTAAGGGCTAAACTGGAGGCCTTGGGGCACCTAATGGACTGCAGGTTCGCTGATCTACGTGACACATGCAGAGTGGCCATGAGTGAGTTAGGCCCCATTGCGAATGTTCCAGAGGCTGGAGGCACTGAGAGGTCCACTGAGACCACGGATATAAGGCCAGAGATGACCCGACAGACGCTGCTGCACAGCTATCACCAAATACAGAATCCCGGAACACTACAAAGTAAGGAGCAGTTCACACGAAGCTTACTTGTGAGGTCTGACAAGGAGTATGTTGCGCTGCCCTCGGCTCCCCTGGAAGGGGATGCGGCCGGTCCCCACAGGGGAAGAGGGGGTTTTACTGCTAGGCGAGAAGCTGGAGCATCGGATCTCACCGGACATTTTGTCAAAGTCGGGGCTATGGCTCCTAACACACAGCAAGGCAGACACAGAGTGAGATGGCAACTGACTGCTCGAATGTTGATCCGGGGGGGCATGCTTTTTGTCTGGGCCTTTTTTTCAGGCCGGCATGTCTCCCGGTATGTTTGCAACTTGCCTCGCAGAAGCTGTATAAAAGTTGGAGTGGGGTGAACCTAGACGGTTTGTAGCTGAAGACCTAATACCTAGAATCGGGTATCTATATGACTGTTTGCTGGACTCACTAATGAGATCTAAATAGTTTGATACGTAGGTCCTTAACTTTCTGGTTCTTGCAACTCTCATATTTTATTGACATATTCTGCCTTATATACATACTCATGTGGGTTACAGTTGGTAGTTAGCTAATGTTGTGCAGAGGTCTGCTTAGGGTCTGGATTAACTTTATTGGAGTTCATGGCTCTTCATAGCCGACGGAACACACATTCCTCTTTGCAACTGGGGTCACTGCGTCAAGCAGCATAGTTTAGTTTTTAAATATACAAATATCCTGCTTAGCAAAAATCTTAGGGATATAATGCATGTAGTTGAGATCATTTAGGTAACAACTGAAGTCTTACCTTACACATTATATGCCACTTGATAAACATAATTTGAGTTCCATAGGGGGCATGCTATACAGTAAGCGTTAGAATATTTCCCTAATTTTGACTGCAGTTTACAATGCTCCTTTCATGAAGGCTAGGTATATGTCATGATCCGGTGTACATGCGCTCAGGAAACAGACCCTCGGGGCAGTGGTAGGGATTTGAAGACACCGACCCCTGACCCGGGGAAGAGTATCCTGGACGTGGATAGATGATATTCTGTGATTCATAGTTGCTAGAAGTTATTGTAGAATAAATGGAGAGTGCAACATTTGTATACAATATATTCTGAGTTCACTGTGACTTATAGTTAGTTAATAGAAGTAACTGCAGGATTCAATGAGAGAGAAATATAGCAAAGTGGAATGTTCAGGCTTCAGAGTAATCTGGTGAAACTTTGACACTTAGATGTAAACTAAGGATTGTTGCAGGTTCACAGTACATAATATTATATAAAGCTGTATGTCAGAGTTAAAGCACAGCTGCACAGGTACTTAGACAAGCTGCAAGTTTAGGCATTAATTATTGTTTGTGCATTTAGATGCAAACTTGGTTTATTGCAGGTTCACAGTACATATTATTATAATGAGCTGTATGTCAGTAATTAGCAGAGCAGCACAGGTGAAAGTTAAGTTTAAGGCATTAATTACTGTTTGAACATATATTGGAGAATCACAGGAAAGCTTTTAATTGAACACATAGATGCAGAGTTCAGAATATGTTAACATATTTGCAGCAGGATATTTCAGCAATGACAACTTGTAGCAGAGAAATATTTATAAAGTTCTGAGTAAGATGCTGTTGTAATTAGAGAGTGATGGTAAGCAAAAGCATAGTTGAATATTAATAAAGTTCAGAGATTGTTAAGTAGCTGTGTCCAGGAAACAGAATGGAGATATTTTTGATACTTGCGGTTTGATGATATTTTGCATAGGTAATAGGAAATGCTGTATCTTGGAATAGTTGCTAAGTTCATGCAGGAAACAGTCACAGACCTCTGTTCAGGATCACAACTTCAATGTTAATGCAAGGCACATTAGACCTGAGAAGGCTTAAAAAGAGGCTGAGGTAATCAGGTGCATGAATGATTAATCAGGCAGGCAGGCTGAATGTGAATACTGCCCAAATGCAGCAGTCAGAAAAGGATTTCTTAAAGGGATAGTGACATTAGGCTGAGATATGTTACAGTATATATTCAAAATTACCTCCCTATAGTTAAAACTATGTGTAGTCTCTTCCAGGCTTATCTGGATTATATTTTATTTTCTCTGCATCTCTCAGTGCCTAGTTATTGATAATTTGCTTCACTAAGATCTAAGAGGTATAAAATTAGACACAGAGGTAAACTAAGCCCCTGCAAGAGCCCTTTCTATCTATACTACTTTTGATATATCCTATTTACTGCCAAATAAAGTATTTTCTCGTAGTTACATAGGTGCTTGAGCACACAGCAAATTAGTATTTTAAGATATGGTTGCTATATACTATGTCCTTGCTGGTATGATTGTTGGATGTTCTTCTGTATGTATGATGGATACTCTGAACCACCATCATTATGCCATCATTTATAAGATATAACTCCCCTCTATTGCAAATATACCCTCTTTCTCAATTTTCATAAATAGAAGCTTGATATCATACTATAAGGTGTCCTTTACTACAAGGGAGAAAAGTGTAATCCGCAATTACTAATATATTGTTATAAGCTTTTCTTATATCCCTTTTTAAGTCATGTAGAATTCAATGATTGTTATATTTAGTTTACCATACTATAGGATGTACAAGTTGCTATGGATATCCAAACTGACTAACTTATAAACAATACATACATATAGAGTAAATTGTATTCTCTTCTCCTACAGTTTGTTTGATTTCTTGTCCATTATTTACAAGCAGATGTTAGGTATCATACTATTAGGTGGGCTAGTTTAATTGGGAGGAGTGTTTATTTAAATATATAAAACAATGGAAAAAAAAAAAAATAGGTATTATTACCCAGTAGAAATAATGAATATATGTGCCTTTAGCTTGTTTAGTCGGGTTTCAACACTTAATTTGGATATTTATGCACATCTAAGCTGTATTATTGATGAAGATATGTGTATTTTGTAGTACCGTTTCATTTCATGCTTTCTGTGCACTGGTTATTATGTACTAAAGATGTTGTATTTAATGCCTCTTTAATTACTTTGTAATGCTAAATACCTAAATAAAAAACTTTGATTTAAAAAAAATATATTTACTCAGTTCTGTTTTGATGGCAAAAGATGTATACTTTATGGGCAGCATCAGAGTCTTATAGTTATATTTACTCCTTTGCGTGATCACATCATCAGCATTACCGATTGGAACATCGATTTTAGCCCCAAGGGTTCAATCTAAAGACAATCAAGAAAACTCCTTTTTACAGAATTTGGATCTTTCAGGTGTAACAAACCTAGATGTCTATTGTGTAAATATGTCACCCATGGGAATAAATTGATCACTTGTAACACTACAGGAGAGGTGATTAACATCAAATCACAACTTAGCTGTAATTCAGACTTTGTCTTATACGTACTAACCTGTGAGTGTGGTTCTCAATATTTGGGTTGCACCTGTAGAAAGGTGCGTACCAGATGGAGCGAACACCTGCACAATTTAAAAAAAATGTTCTGTGAAGCATAGTGTCTCCAGACACAGGACAATAAAACATAATAAAAATTATAATACATTTAGAATTACTCCTTTGGAAAGCATTCCACGAGTGTCTGGATACAATAGATACACTAAGTTACCCAGAGTGAAACTTTTTGGATATATCATTTCCAAACTTTGTTTCCCTCGGCCTAAACAAAGTATTGGATTTGGCCGCCTTTTAGTCCCAGAATGAGAGATGTGAGATGAGGGCCCTTACAGAAATATAATTTATTCGTTATGTTTGTCTATCGTATCACCTACTGTATTTCCACATTTGAACTTCACATTATATAAAACTATTTTGTTTTGTTTAAAAACTTTCCTCCAGATATATTCCCTTTCCTTTAACATATGGAGGTTTTTCTACATTATTATTCACTAACAAATTTATATATTAGTACATCTCATTAGAGATACCAATATTCCCCTGGGGTGGACATACAAGGCTCTATAATTGTCTTTATAATAAACAATCTTCCCAACTACTAGTGACGACTGGTATTGGCATATTACAGGATTGGATAACAGATCTAGTTAGTGTTTAATGACCGTCTCGATAGGGAATTTTTTGATTGGTAGATGGCGAGTCACATGGGCTAATGGGACTCCATTTGGTAATTCTGATGATGTGATCATGCAACAGAGTAAATATAACTATAAGACTCTGATGCTGCACATAAAGTATACATCTTTTGCCATCAAAACATTATAACTTTGAGTAAGTATATTTTATACACGCATTAGAGCTTATTAGATAACAATTATTGTCCTAACCTTAGTAACGACTTGTATTGAGACATAAGTTTGGATAATAGAATTTGCCAGCAACTAGTGACTATTTTGATAGGCGATTTTTTTTGATTGGCGTTCAGCAACATGTGATAACAATACTCCAATTGGGGGTGGTTTGACGTGACCACGCTGCAGAGTTAAGATGATAAAAAACACTTTAGAGGTTTTAACAAACTGAGCAACAGATTGAAGGGATACCATTGAAATATAACAGTGATAACATGTGATAACAATACTCCAATTGGTGGTGGTTTATGACGTGACCACGCTGCAGAGTTAACATGATTAAAACACTTGAGGTTTTAACAAACTGAGCAATGGATTAAAGGAATACCATTGAAATATAACAAAGTGAGTGTGTCACATAAATACATCAAATAAAACAAAATATAATATACTAATGAGTAAGCACTATTTGTTTTGGTATTTTGATATAAACTTGGTCCTTAGTTTCATGGGTGCATTAACATATGAAAATCAGGGATATTTATATATATATATATATATATATATATATATATATATATATATATATATATGTATATGTGTGTGAGTTTTGGGCCTTGTACTCAAAATGCTTTGTTAGGATGTAATTATATGCTGTATGTTGTAATTGTCACTATGTATTGTTTACAGAGAAACACTAATTGTATACATGTGTTTAATCACTCCTCCAGAGGGGTGTGTTTTATCCTATGCTATGATTGGTCATTTGTTTAAAAGCTTAGGAGATGGTAGTGTGCTTATATGCCTGATACAGTGATTTTACAGCCGAGAAACGCGTTGCATTGGAGGGGCTATATGCTTATGCCCCCTTTTCACTTGAAGCTTTAGTTTTATATGTGATTTTTAATACACCCCTTGTTTTACTTAAGCCAAGTGTTAGCACCTTCTATCTCTACTGCTCTTTGAGGTGGATTGCATTTGGATACTCCATCTGAGTACTACATCTGGTCTTCCTGAGTGATACCTGTAACCCCAAGTTATCAGCTCAAATGTGAGTACCCATTTGGCTTTATATCGGTATGGGATATATTGTATTTCTGATCAACACACTTCAGCTAGCTGTGCATGCTGAGACAGTGGAACTGCGATCATTCGGATCTGTCTTAACAGATTTCTCTGGACAACCAGTCGAGAGAATCGCTCTCTTGGTGGCTCTGTCCAGATCACCTGTCCCAAGGGACATCCTTCTTGAGACAATACTGGGAGATTGTGACTACGGACGCAAGTGTCTCAGAATGGGGAGCTGTTTGGGGTGCCAGGAAGGCACAGGGCCTATAGACTCGAGAGGAATCCCTCCTCCCGATCAACATTTTGCAACTTCGAGCGATCTTCAATGCTCTGAAGACTTGGCCTCTTCTGGGTTTGTCCCAGTTTATCAGATTCCAATCAGACAACAGGACCTCGTGGCTTACATCAACCATCCGGGGGGCGGGGGAACAAGGAGCTCCCTAGCAACGAGGGAAGTATCTTGGATTCCGTAGTGGGCAGAGGCCCACAACTGCTCGCTGTCAGCAATCCACATTCCGTGTGTGGACAACTGGGAAGCGGATTTCCTCAGCAGACAATCCTTTCTTCCGGGGGAATGGTCTCTCCATCCCAAGGTGTTTGCAGAGATTAGCAGCAGATGGGGGACGCCGTAGATAGATCTCATGGTGTCCCGGCTCAATTCCAAGCTACCCAGGTATGGGTCACGGTCCAGGGATCCTCAGGCGGAGCTAATAGATGCATTAGCAGTGCCTTGGAGGTTCAATCTAATTTACTTTTTTCCACCATTACCACTTCTTCCTCGTGCAGTGGCACGCATCAAGTAGGAGCAGGCATCAGTGATACTGATTGCTCCATCATGGCCGCGAAGGATGTGGTTCGTGGACCTGGTGGGGATGTCCTCATCTCCTCCGTGGAAGTCACCTTGTTGCAGGGATCTGCTGGAACAGGGTCCCTTTGTTACTCAAAATCTAGATTCTCTGAGGCTGACTGTGTGGAGATTGAATGCTTAGTCCTAGACAAGAGAGGTTTCTCTGAGACGGTTATTGATACTCTCATTCAGGCTCGTAAGCCTGTTGTCGCATCTATCATAAGGTGTTGAGAGCTTACTTATTTTGGTGTGAAGAACGTGGTTAAGGCTGCCAGGATGATACTTTTCTCCAGGAGGGTCTGGAGAAGGGGCTTTCTGTCAGTTCCCTGAGGGGACAGATTTCGGCCCTATCGGTTTTGCTGCAAGAGGCTTGCAGAGCTCCTGGGTGTGCAATATTTTGTTAAGGCTCTGATTAGGATCAGAACTGTGTCTAGATCTAATGCTCCACTTTGGAGTTTGAATCTTGTTACGTTTTTGCAGCGGGCTCCGTTTGAGCCTATGCATGCTCTTGACATCAAATTGTTGTCCTGGAAGGTTCTATTTATATTTTGCTATTGTGTCGGCAAGCAGAGTTTTTGAAATAGCTGCCTTGCAATGTTAGCCTCCTTAAGGCTGTTCTATGTACCTGCTTGGGTTTTCTTCCTAAGGTTGTGTCTGATCGCAACATCAATCAGGAGATTGTGGTTCCTTCCTTGTGTACTAATCCCTTCTTTTTCAAAGGCATGTTTACTTCCTAATCTCTATGTGGTTCAAACTTTGAAGTTTTATCTTCAAGCTACTAAGGACTTTAGGCAAACTTCTTCCTTGTTTGTTATCTACTCTGGGAAGCGTAAGGGTCTGAGGGCCTCTTGGGCTTCCTTATCTTTTTGGTTGAGGAGTGTTATACGCTTAGCTTATGAGTCAGCGGGGCTTAGACCTCAGAGGATTACGGCTCATCCACTAGAGCAATGGCTTCCTCTTGGGCCTTTAAAAATTAGGCCTGTATGGATCAGATTGTAAGGCGACTACCTGATCCTCCTTACATACTTTTTAAAAATTCTACAAATTTGACGTTTTTGCTTCGGCAGAAAGGTTTTGCAGGCTGTGCTACCCTCAGATTAGGGTCCGCTTTCTTTTTCCCCTACCGTTATCATTTAGTGTCTTCTAGAGCTTGGGTATAGTGGCCGTGGACTCTCCCCATATTAAGAAAACCTGAATTATGCTTACCTGATGATAATTTAATTTCCTTCTGTATGAGGAATGACTGGGATATGAGGGGAGTAGGGGGAGTATTTAAGCCTTTGTCTTGTGTGTTTTTGCCTCCTCCTGGTGACCAGGTTCAGTATTTCTCAACAGTAAGGAATGATGCCGTAAACTCTCATACAGAAGGAAAATAAATTATTTGGTAAGCATAATTTTGTTTTTTGTGCTTCCTACTAATGCTCATTAGAAAGTAGTAGGTAATGCTCAATGGCTACCATGTTAAAATGTAAACACTTTTTACTTGTTTAATTATGTGATGCAAAATTTCACCAGTGTTAAATGTTCTTTTGTATGAATGATAGAACATATTTTAGTAAAATGTCCCTTTTAATTTTTGGTTGATCTGTAGTTGATTTTTTTTTTCTTTACTATTCCTCCAGGTGTTAAATAGATTGACATTTGCATCCACCCTTTCTCATTTACGAAGACTGAATTCTCCCATTGGCAGAGATGGTAAACTAGCTAAACCTCGTCAATTACATAACACACTGTGGGGTATGGTTTGCCCTGCCGAAACTCCTGAGGTATACTGCATGTTTTGATGTTTTGAGACCTTACTTATATTTAACTCTATTGTGTTTTTATAATTATTAGATTGATCAGTATAATGACTTAAAGTTTCTAAAATGTGCATTCACATCCCCCGTTAGGATCCAAATGCGGAAGAAGGTGGCTGCTTGTGGTTTTTGGCTCCGTTTAGAGCCGGATTTGTTCTTGTGAAAGTGCAACACTTTTAAAATCTGGATTGCACAATTCTTTCACAAGAACAAATCCTGCTTTGAAAAGCTTCTTTCATGTTTAGATCCTATCAAAAGATCTGAATGCACATGCCTACTTAAATGCCTTTCCCCCACTTACAATAAGCAGTCCTCAGATATAGGGTTGCACCGATACCATTTTTTTAAAGACCAAGTTCAAGTACTGATAATTTTTTTTAAATACTCGCCGATACCAATTACCGTTATTTTTTTTTAATTTAATGTGACAGTGTCCCAACCACAATAGACTAATGATTTAAGATAGCTTGTTTTTTATAATTATAATACAAAAGAGAGAAAAGAAGGGCACCTCCTAGTGTAGCCAATAGGGCACAGGGAATATGTTGGAATAGAAAAAACAAAATTTATGCTTACCTGATAAATTCCTTTCTCCTGTAGTGTAGTCAGTCCACGGGTCATCCATTACTTATGGGATTATAACTCCTCCCTAACAGGAAGTGCAAGAGGATCACCCAAGCAGAGCTGCTATATAGCTCCTCCCCTCTACGTCATACCCAGTCATTCGACCGAAAACCAAACGAGAAAGGAGAAACTATAGGGTGCAGTGGTGACTGGAGTATAATTTAAAATTTAGACCTGCCATAAAAAACAGGGCGGGCCGTGGACTGACTACACTACAGGAGAAAGGAATTTATCAGGTAAGCATAAATTTTGTTTTCTCCTGTTAAGTGTAGTCAGTCCACGGGTCATCCATTACTTATGGGATACCAATACCAAAGCTAAAAGTACACGGATGACGGGAGGGACAGGCAGGATCTTTACATGGAAGGAACCACTGCCTGAAGAACCTTTCTCCCCAAAACAGCCTCCGAAGAAGCAAAAGTGTCAAATTTGTAAAATTTGGAAAAAGTGTGAAGTGAAGACCAAGTCGCAGCCTTGCAAATCTGTTCAACAGAGGCCTCATTTTTAAAGGCCCAAGTGGAAGCCACAGCTCTGGTAGAATGAGCTGTAATTCTTTCAGGAGGCTGCTGTCCAGCAGTCTCATAGGCTAAACGTATTATGCTACGAAGCCAGAAGGAGAGAGAGGTAGCCGAAGCCTTTTGACCTCTCCTCTGTCCAGAATAAACGACAAACAGGGAAGAAGTTTGTCGAAAATCTTTAGTTGCCTGCAAATAAAATTTCAGGGCACGGACAACGTCCAGATTGTGCAGAAGTCGTTCCTTCTTTGAGGAAGGGTTAGGGCACAATGATGGAACAACAATCTCTTGATTGATATTCCTGTTAGTGACTACCTTAGGTAAGAACCCAGGTTTAGTACGCAGAACTACCTTGTCTGAATGGAAAATCAGATAAGGAGAATCACAATGTAAGGCCGATAACTCCGAGACTCTTCGAGCCGAGGAAATAGCCATTAAAAACAGAACTTTCCAAGATAACAGCTTGATATCAATGGAATGAAGGGGTTCAAACGGAACACCCTGTAAAACTTTAAGAACTAAGTTTAAGCTCCATGGCGGAGCAACAGTTTTAAACACAGGCTTAATCCTGGCCAAAGCCTGACAAAAAGCCTGAACGTCTGGAACTTCTGACAGACGTTTGTGTAAAAGGATGGACAAAGCTGAGATCTGTCCCTTTAACGAACTAGCGGATAAACCCTTTTCTAAACCTTCTTGTAGAAAAGACAATATCCTAGGAATCCTAACCTTACTCCATGAGTAACTCTTGGATTCGCACCAATGCAAGTATTTGCGCCATATTTTATGGTAAATTTTCCTGGTAACAGGCTTCCTAGCCTGTATTAAGGTATCAATCACTGACTCCGAGAATCCACGCTTTGATAGAATCAAGCGTTCAATCTCCATGCAGTCAGCCTCAGAGAATTTAGATTTGGATGTTTGAAAGGACCCTGAACCAGAAGGTCCTGTCTCAGAGGTAGAGACCATGGCGGACAGGACGACATGTCCACTAGGTCTGCATACCAGGTCCTGCGTGGCCACGCAGGCGCTATTAGAATCACCGATGCTCTCTCCTGTTTGATCCTGGCAATCAATCGAGGAAGCATCGGGAAGGGTGGAAACACATAAGCCATGTTGAAGGCCCAAGGTGCTGTTAGAGCATCTATCAGAACCGCTCCCGGGTCCCTGGACCTGGATCCGTAACAAGGAAGTTTGGCGTTCTGGCGAGACGCCATGAGATCCAGATCTGGTTTGCCCCAACGCCGAAGTATTTGGGCAAAGACCTCCGGATGAAGTTCCCACTCCCCCGGATGAAAAGTCTGGCGACTTAGAAAATCCGCCTCCCAGTTCTCCACGACTGGGATGTGGATCGCTGATAGGTGGCAAGAGTGAGACTCTGCCCAGTGAATTATCTTTGAGACTTCCATCATCGCTAGGGAACTCCTTGTGCCTCCCTGATGGTTGATGTAAGCCACAGTCGTGATGTTGTCCGACTGAAACCTGATGAACCTCAGAGTTGCTAACTGAGGCCAAGCCAGAAGGGCATTGAGAACTGCTCTTAATTCCAGAATATTTATGGGAAGGAGACTCTCCTCCTGAGTCAATGATCCCTGAGTCTTCAGGGAATTCCAGACAGCGCCCCAACCTAGCAGGCTGGCGTCTGTTGTTACAATCGTACAATCTGGCCTGCTGAAGGGCATCCCCTTGGACAGATGTGGCCGAGAGAGCCACCATAGAAGAGAATTTCTGGTCTCTTGATCCAGATTCAGCATAGGGGACAAATCTGAGTAATCCCCATTCCACTGACTTAGCATGCACAATTGCAGTGGTCTGAGATGCAGGCGTGCAAAGGGTACTATGTCCATTGCCGCTACCATTAAGCCGATTACCTCCATGCATTGAGCCACTGACGGGTGTGGAATGGAATGAAGGACACGGCAAGCATTTAGAAGTTTTGTTAACCTGTCCTCTGTCAGGTAAATTTTCATTTCTACAGAATCTATGAGTCCCTAAGAAGGGAACTCTTGTGAGTGGCAATAGAGAACTCTTTTCTTCGTTCACTTTCCACCCATGTGACCTTAGAAATGCCAGTACTAACTCTGTATGAGACTTGGCAGTTTGGAAACTTGACGCTTGTATCAGAATGTCGTCTAGGTACGGAGCTACCGATATTCCTCGCGGTCTTAGTACCGCCAGAAGAGAACCCAGAACCTTTGTAAAGATTCTTGGAGCAGTAGCTAACCCGAAGGGAAGAGCTACAACTGGTAATGCCTGTCTAGGAAGACAAACCTTAGGTACCGGTAATGATCTTTGTGAATCGGTATGTGAAGGTAGGCATCCTTTAAATCCACTGTGGTCATGTACTGACCCTTTTGGATCATGGGTAAGATTGTCCGAATAGTTTCCATTTTGAACGATGGAACTCTTAGGAATTTGTTTAGGATCTTTAAATCCAAGATTGGTCTGAAGGTTCCTTCTTTCTTGGGAACCACAAACAGATTTGAGTAAAACCCTTGTCCGTGTTCCGACCGCGGAACCGGGTTGATCACTCCCATTAGTAAAAGATCTTGTACACAGCGTAGAAACGCCTCTTTCTTTATCTGGTTTGCTGACAACCTTGAAAGATGAAATCTCCCTTTTGGAGGAGAAGCTTTGAAGTCCAGAAGATATCCCTGAGATATGATCTCCAACGCCCAGGGATCCTGGACATCTCTTGCCCAAGCCTGGGCGAGGAGAGAAAGTCTGCCCCCTACTAGATCCGTTTCCGGATTGGGGGCCCTCACTTCATGCTGTCTTAGGGGCAGCAGCAGGTTTTCTGGCCTGCTTGCCCTTGTTCCAGGTCTGGTTAGGTTTCCAGCCCTGTCTGTAGCGAGCAACAGTTCCTTCCTGTTTTGGAGCGGAGGAAGTTGATGCTGCTCCTGCCTTGAAGTTACGAAAGGCACGAAAATTAGACTGTCTAGCCCTTGGTTTGGCTCTGTCTTGAGGCAGGGCATGGCCCTTACCTCCAGTAATGTCAGCGATAATTTCTTTCAAACCGGGCCCGAATAATGTTTGCCCTTTGAAAGGTATGTTAAGCAATTTAGATTTAGAAGTCACATCGGCTGACCAGGATTTTAGCCACAGCGCTCTGCGCGCCTGAATGGCGAATCCGGAATTCTTAGCCGTAAGCTTAGTTAAATGTACTACGGCATCAGAAATAAATGAATTAGCTAGCTTAAGGACTCTAAGCTTGTCTATAATTTCATCCAATGGAACTGAGCTAATGGTCTCTTCTAGAGACTCAAACCAGAATGCCGCCGCAGCCGTGACAGGCGCAATGCATGCGAGGGGTTGTAATATAAAACCTTGTTGAGTAAACACTTTCTTAAGGTAACCCTCTAACTTTTTATCCATTGGATCTGAAAAGGCACAGCTATCCTCCACCGGGATAGTGGTACGCTTAGCCAGAGTAGAAACTGCTCCCTCCACCTTAGGGACCGTCTGCCATAAGTCCCGTGTGGTGGCGTCTATTGGAAACATTTTTCTAAATATAGGAGGGGGGGAAAAGGGTACACCGGGCCTATCCCACTCCTTGGTAATAATCTCTGTAAGCCTCTTAGGTATAGGAAAAACGTCAGTACACGCCGGTACCGCATAGTATCTATCCAGCCTACATAATTTCTCTGGGATTGCAACCGTGTTATAATCATTCAGAGCCGCTAATACCTCCCCTAATAATACACGGAGGTTCTCAAGCTTAAATTTAAAATTTGAAATGTCTGAGTCCAGTTTATTTGGATCAGATCCGTCACCCACAGAATGAAGCTCTCAGTCTTCATGTTCTGCCAATTGTGACGCAGTATCAGACATGGCTCTAACATTATCAGCGTACTCTGTTCTCACCCCAGAGTGGTCGCGTTTACCTCTAAGTTCTGGCAATTTAGATAAAACTTCAGACATAACATTAGCCATGTCTTGTAAAGTGATTTGTAATGGCCGCCCTGATGTACTTGGCGCCACAATATCACGCACCTCCTGAGCGGGAGATGCAGGTACTGACACGTGAGGAGAGTTAGTCGGCATAACTTTCCCCTCGTTGTCTGGTGAAATTTTCTTAACATGTACAGATTGGCTTTTATTTAAAGTAGCATCAATGCAATTAGTACACAAATTTCTATTGGGCTCCACATTGGCCTTTGAACATATTGCACAAAGAGATTCCTCTGTGTCAGACATGTTTAAACAAACTAGCAATTAGCCTAGCAAGCTTGGAAAATACTTTTCAAATAAATTTACAAGCAATATAAAAAAACGTTACTGTGCCTTTAAGAAGCACACAAAAACTGTCACAGTTGAAATAACAATGAACCGGATTAGTTATAGAAACCAAATTTTCACAGTAAATGCATTAAGTTAGCAAAGGATTGCACCCTATAGCAAATGGATGATTAACCCCTTAATACCAAAAAACGGATAACAATTGAAAATATAAACGTTTTTATCACAGTCAAAGCACAGTCTCACAGGTCTGCTGTGAGTGATTACCTCCCTCAAAACTAGTTTTGGAGACCCCTGAGCTCTGTAGAGACGTCCTGGATCATGCAGGGAGAAAAAGGCAGACTGTGACTGAATTTCTACTGCGCAATAAAGCGCCAAAATAGGCCCCTCCCACTCATAATACAACAGTGGGGAAGCTCAGTAAACTGATTTAATTCATAACAAACGACAGCCATGTGGAAAATAATGCCCATAAAATTTTTCACCAAGTACCTCAGAGAAATAAACGATTAACATGCCAGTAAACGTTTTAAATATAAATTATGAAATGTTATTAAAAAGCCTGCTGCTAGCCTCTCTCACTGCAGAATAGGCTATAAGTTATATGTATACAGTATTTTCTTAGTGAAATGCCATTCCCCAGAAATACTTAAGTGTAAACATACATACATATCAGCCTGATACCAGTTGCTACTACTGCATTTAAGGCTGTACTTACATTACATCGGCATTAGCAGTATTTTCTCAGTCAATTCCATTCCTTAGAAAATAATATACTGCAACATACCTCCTTGCAGGTGAACCTGCCCGCTGTCCCCTGTTCTGAAGTTACCTCGCTCCTCAGAATGGCCGAGAACAGCAAATGGATCTTAGTTACGTCCGCTAAGATCATACACAAAACTCAGGTAGATTCTTCTTCTAATGCTGCCTGAGAAAAAACAACACACTCCGGTGCCGTTTAAAATAACAAACTTTTGATTGAAGAAATAAAAACTAAGTTTAACAACCACAGTCCTCTCACACGTCCTATCTATTAGTTAGGTGCAAGAGAATGACTGGGTACATTGGCGTCACTAGGGTTGGTGTCACCCGGTGCGGTAACTCATGGTGTCACCCCCCCCCAGTAATGTTATTTTTTTTTTTTACTAATGCTACTTGTAAATCATGACTCCCATATATACTGTATATATATCCCAAAAGAGTGTTTATCCACCAGGGTGCAGGCAAATTAAATTTACTAAATCCACAACAGGCGTGCACTCACTGGAAATTTTTATATGTGCTTTATTTTGCACATATATTAAACGTGCAAAATAAAGCGCATTTGAAAATTTCCAGTAAGTGCATTATGTGCAGCAACAAATCAGCAGCTCCTAGGTATTCTTTTCAACAAAAGATATAAAGAGTACAAAAACAAATTATCTTTAGCCACTAAATTACTACACACATTCTTTATAGCTATCATCTCTGCAACCAATTCTATAAAACATAAGAGAACATATATAAAATCAACATTAAAAACATTCAAATCTCCTGTGTCTCACAATATAATTATGATGGCCATTACCATGTTGGGCTGCAAATTTAGTATGGAGTAGACTGCATTGTATACAATAGGAAGGATTCTACATGAAATCTTTTACATATTATGAGAGTTGTATGAAGATATTCTGTGGTGGGCAGTAGGATCAGGGTCAGAGGTAAGTAAAGCTGAGGGCAATAGGATCAGGGTGAGAGCCTGGAGGTAAGTAAAGCTGACTGAGGGCAGTATCAGGGTGGATCAGGGTGAGAGGTAACAGTAAAGCTAGATGAGGGCAGTAGGATCAGGGTGAGAGGTAACAGACTATAGTAAAGCTAGCTGAGGGCAGTAGGATCAGCCCAGGACCCTCTCACCCTGATCCTACTACCCTCACATTTAATCTATTTGCCCCTTTAGAAGTGAAATCTATTATCCATAAGAAAAACTGATAAGATCGAACTTACGTTCATTTCATCATCCATCTGTATATTGTAATTGATTTACAAACATTAAGATCAGCAAATAAATAATTTGTTTAGTATTATCATCAGAGGTCTTTGATGCTATACATCTTACTTTTATTTATTTGAATATGATAATAAGCACACACAAAATAAATACATTTCTAGGACCTTATTAATGGGAGAAGGGGCTGGAAATCACTATTAATTTTAATTACATATTTTAAAAATCTACAGCTTAGTTGAAAAGTAGAATTGCACAGATTTAATCATTATCTAATATCTGCCATTTGATTTGACCATCAGCATCAGGCTGGCTTTAACTGCTCAGCCTGTACCAAGTTAACCCTAGCCCTGTGCGGTGCCCATATATTGTGCTCCTGTAATGCTTCAGATGCCTCAGCAGGTATATTGTATAAATGTGATCTCCTTATACAGGGCACCACATAATGCCATTGCCAGCTCGCTGCTGAGGCTGCTCGGCCAAAGATTAAAGAATGCCACGTGGAAGTGGAACCAAAAAAGTTTAAAAATGGTTTTCTGATTTTATATTGTAACAAATAATGCATTCATTGCATTGCTGACATCACAATAATAATATAATGTATTGTCTAGCCTAGCGTTCTCTTCCAATCCCACCCTGATAGAGAAGTCTTGTTAGTTGTTTTACAGCATTTGCATTATCTGTGAGGTATGAGGTTAGGTGAGATTAGGGGAGAGAGTCAATATGTTGCGTGGCCGTGTTGACACAGGGAGGACTGTCACTTGAATTACCTTACTTCACTAACTTGGCGCTTGCTGCCTGCCAGTGCCTACTGTGTTGCACGTCGTCCCGCAGCCGTTCTCCCGCTCTCTCTCTCTAGTGACGAGACCCGACTTGACTTCCTCCTGAGTCCTGCGCAGCAGCGCATGCGCAGTCACAGCAGTGTTGTGACTATTTTCTCCTCCCCCCCGACCTAGCCTGTGTGCCCTGTTCATCTCCGGTCACGACTGGGAGCCGGGAGGTGGTGCATGTGTCATCAGCTCAGACACTGCTGAGGAACGTGACCGTCCGTGGCTGCCTGGCCTGCTGCTCAGAGTCTATCGGAGTGGGAGTAGGAGTACTGATCATCCCTCACTGATCATGAGATGAATGATATCATCATCGTTGCATTGGGTCACACGGACGGACCCCCCTGTACTATTACAGTAAAACAACTAAGTATTAAGTAATACTGTTACACATGCTGCAGGCATAGCACCTTAGCCTGAAGTTCAACACTCACGTCACTCTTCTGAAATAAAAATGTATAATATTTACAAAATACATACTATTTACTAACAGTATGAGCTGCTGCCTGTTTTGGTGGTGTCACCCCCCTTAGGGTGTCACCCGGGTGCGGGCCGCCCCCCCCGCCCCCCCCCTAGTGACGCCACTGACTGGGTATGACGTAGAGGGGAGGAGCTATATAGCAGCTCTGCTTGGGTGATCCTCTTGCACTTCCTGTTAGGGAGGAGTTATAATCCCATAAGTAATGGATGACCCGTGGACTGACTACACTTAACAGGAGAAATGGATACTCGCAATATCCAAAGGCAAAGATAATGCCTAGGTAAGCAAGCTGAGAACTGTGTCCCAGCACACTGTGCACAAATGAAGACTGCTCCTTTTGTTAACCAATCAGGAAGCATCTAGAAATAAACCCACAGATAAACGGTATAGATGGAACCCAAATAACGCCCCATAATAAAATAGGTACTCACAATCTGGGAAGCACCTAACAGTGCTAGTAACGCCTTCTGGGCTATTGTAGTGGCCCAGCTCACTAATCCTCCAGCACACTGGTATATCCACAACACAGTCCTCTATGTCCCCAGACGATAGAAAATAGCAGAGAAAAAAAAACTCCAAAAGGTGCTCGAATAATGTATAAAAAATGTATTTAAATACAAATTACACAAAATCAAAGCATAAGTTAAAATCAGACACACTTAATTGCAATAAGTAGGTGTTACTAGCACTGTTAGGTGCTTCCCAGATTGTGAGTACCTATTTCTTTCATGTAATTGGCAAGAGTCCATGAGCTAGTGACATATGGGATATACAATCCTACCAGGAGGGGCAAAGTTTCCCAAACCTCAAAATGCCTATAAATACACCCCTCGCCATAACCACAATTCAGTTTTACAAACTTTGCCTCCTATGGAGGTGGTGAAGTAAGTTTGTGCTAAGATTTCTACGTTGATATGCGCTTCTCAGCATTGTTGAAGCCCGATTCCTCTCAGAGTACAGCGAATGTCAGAGGGACGTGAAGGAAGTATCACTTATATGAATACGATGATTTCCCTAACGGGGGTCTATTTCATAGGTTCTCTGTTATCGGTCGTAGAGATTCATCTCCTACCTCCCTTTTCAGATCGATGATATACTCTCAATTTACCATTACCTCTAATAACTGTTTTTAGTACTGGTTTGGCTATCTGCTATATGTGGATGGGTGTCTTTTGGTAAGTATGTTTTTTATTACTTAAGACACTCTCAGCTATGGTTTGGCATTTTATGCATTTATATAAAGTTCTAAATATATGTATTGTACTTATATTTGCCATGAGTCAGGTTCATGTATTTCCTTCAGCTGACTGTCAGTTTCATATTTGGGAATGTAAACATTTTTAAGAAATGTATTTCTTACCTGGGGTTTTAGTCTTTCTGTTCAGCGAGGACATTATATGTCCACAATAGACTTGCAGGATGCATACCTTCATATTCCGATTCATCCAGAACACTTTCAGTTTCTGAGATTCTCTTTTCTAGACAAGCATTACCAATTTGTTGCTCTTCCATTTGGCCTAGCAACAGCTCCAAGAATCTTTTCAAAGGTTCTGGGTGCCCTACTATCTGTAATCAGAGAACCGGGTATTGCAGTGTTTCCTTATTTGGACGTTATCTTGGTACTAGCTCAGTCTTTACATACTGCAGAATCTCACACAAATCAACTAGTGTTGTTTCTTCGGAAACATGGTTGGAGGATCAATTTACCAAAAAGTTTCTCGATTCCTCAGACAAGGGTTACCTTTTTAGGCTTCCAGATAGATTCAGTGTCCATGACTCTGTCTCTAACAGACAAGAGACGTTTAAAATTGGTCGCAGCATGCCGGCTCCTTCAGTCTCAGTCATTCCCTTCAGTGGCTATGTGCATGGAAGTTTTAGGTCTCATGACTGCAGCATCGGACGCAATCCCCTTTGCTTGTTTTCACATGAGACCTCTACAGCTTTGCATGCTGAATCAATGGTGCAGGGATTATACAAAGATATCACAATTAATATCCTTGAATCCCAATGTACGACACTCTCTGACATGGTGGATAGATCACCATTGTTTGGTTCAAGGGGCCTCTTTAGTTCGGCCAACCTGGACTGTGATCACAACAGATGCGAGTCTTTCAGGTTAGAGAGCTGTTTGGGGATCTCTGACAGCACAAGGGGTTTGGAAATCTCAAGAGGCGAGATTACCAATAAATATTTTAGAACTCCGTGCAATTCTCAGGGCTCTTCAGTTTTGGCCTCTGCTAAAGAGAAAACCGTTCATTTGTTTTCAGACAGACAATATCACAACTATGGCTTATGTCAATCATCTGGGTGGGACTCAGTCCCCAAGCTATGAAAGAAGTATCTCGGCTACTTGCTTGGGCGGAATCCAGCTCCTGTCTAATCTCTGCGGTGCATATCCCAGGTGTAGACAATTGGGAGGCGGATTATCTCAGCCACCAGACTTTACATCCAGGGGAGTGGTCTGTCCATCCGGATGTGTTTTCTCAGATTGTTCAGATGTGGGGTCTTCCAGAGATAGATCTCATGGCCTCTCATCTAAACAAGAAACTTCCCAGATACCTGTCCAGGTCCAGGGATGTTCAGGCGGAAGCAGTGGATGCACTGACACTTCCTTGGTGTTATCATCCTGCTTACATCTTCCCGCCTCTAGTTCTCCTTCCGAGAGTGATCTCCAAAATCATCATCGAACAGTCTTTTGTGTTGCTGGTGGCTCCAGCATGGCCACACGGGTTTTGGTATGCGGATCTGGTGCGGATGTCCAGTTGCCGCCTGCCTTGGCCACTTCCGTTACGGCCGGACCTACTATCTCAAGGTCCGTTTTTCCGTCAGGATCTCAAATCATTAAATTTGAAGGTGTGGAAATTGAAAGCTTAGTTCTAAGTCATAGAAGTTTCTCTGACTCAGTGATTAATACTATGTTACAAGCTCGTAAATCTGTCTCTAGAAAGATTTATTATAGAGTTTGGAAGACTTACATTTCATGGTGTTCTTCTCATAAAATCTCCTGGCATTCTTTTACAATTCCTAGAATTTTACAGTTTCTTCAGGATGTTTGGATAAGGGTTTGTCTGCAAGTTCCTTGAAAGGACAAATCTCCGCTCCTTCTGTTTTATTTCACAGAAAGATTGCTATACTTCCTGATATTCACTGTTTTGTACAGGCTTTAGTTTGTATTAAGCCTGTCATTAAATCAATTTTCTCTTGTAAGGTGTATCCAGTCCACGGATCATCCATTACTTGTGGGATATTCTCATTCCCAACAGGAAGTTGCAAGAGGACACCCACAGCAGAGCTGTAATATAGCTCCTCCCCTAACTGTCATAGTCAGTCATTCTCTTGCAACTCTCAACAAGCTAGGATGTTGTAGGAGAGAGTGGTTAAATATAGTTAGTTTATTTTCTTCAATCAAAAGTTTATTTTTAAATAGTACCGGAGTTGTGCTATTTTATCTCAGGCAGTAAATAGAAGAAGAATCTGCCTGAGGTTTCTATGATCTTAGCAGGTTGTAACTAAGATCCATTGCTATTCTCACATATGTCTGAGGGGAGTACACAGATGAGGTAACTTCAGCGAGAGAATGGCGTGCAGTTATAATTTTTTCTAGAGATGGAAAACACTAGAAAATGCTGCTGATACCGGATTAATGTAAGTTAAGCCTGAATACAGTGATTTAATAACGACTGGTATCATGCTTACTCCCAGGGGTAATACCCTTATGATATTGCAATATAAACGTTTGCTGGCATGTTTAATCGTTTTTATATATGCATTGGTGATAAAACTTTATTGGGGCCTAGTTTTTTCCACATGGCTGGCTTAAATTTTGACTAGAAACAGTTTCACTGAGGCTTTCCACTGTTATAGTATAAAAGTTACAGTTGGTGCAGTTAAAATTACAAACTGTGACATCCAGCTTCCATCAGGAGTCCCCTGTATGCTATAGGACATCTCTAAAGGGCTCAAAGGCTTTCTAAAGTCGTTTATTGGGGAAGGTAGGACCACAGCTTGCTGTGGCAGTTGGTTGTGACTGTTATAAAAAAAAAAAGTATTTTTTTTTTTTTTTTTTATCCGTTTAATCATCCATTTGCAAGTGGATGCAATGCTCTGCTAGCCTATTACATACACTGTAAAAATTTCGTTTAATTTACTGCATTTTTTCACTGTTTTTCAAATTCTGACAAAATTTGTTTCTCTTAAAGGCACAGTACCGTTTTTTATATTTGCTTGTTAACTTGATTTAAAGTGTTTTCCAAGCTTGCTAGTCTCATTGCTAGTCTGTATAAACATGTCTGACATAGAAGAAACTCCTTGTTCATTATGTTTAAAAGCCATGGTGGAACCCCCTCTTAGAATGTGTACCAAATGTACTGATTTCATTTTATGTAATAAAGATCATATTCTGTTTTTAAAAAAATTATCACCAGAGGAATCTGACGAGGGGAAAGTTATGCCGACTAACTCTCCCCACGTGTCAGACCCTTTGACTCCCGCCCAAGGGACTCACGCTCAAATGGCGCCAAGTACATCTAGGGCGCCCATAGCGTTTACTTTACAAGACATGGCGGCAGTCATGGATAATACACTGTCAGCGGTATTAGCCAGACTACCTGAACTTAGAGGTTAGCGAGATAGCTCTGGGGTGAGACAAAATGCAGAGCATACTGACGCTTTAAGAACCTTGTCTGATACTGCCTCACAATATGCAGAAGCTGAGGAAGGAGAGCTTCAGTCAGTGGGTGATGTTAATGACTCAGGAAAGATACCTGATTCTTATATTTCTACATTTAAATTTAAGCTTGAACACCTCCGCGTGTTACTTAGGGAGGTTTTAGCTGCTCTGAATGACTGTGATACCATTGCAGTGCCAGAGAAATTTTGTAGACTGGATAAATGCTTTGCAGTGCCGGTGTGTACTGATGTTTTTCCAATACCTAAAAGGTTTACAGAAATTATTAATAAGGAATGGGATAGACCAGGTGTGCCGTTCTCTTCCCCTCCTATTTTTAGAAAAATGTTTTCCAATAGACGCCACCACACGGGACTTATGGCAGACAGTCCCTAAGGTGGAGGGAGCAGTTTCTACTCTAGCAAAGCGTACTACTATCCCTGTCGAGGACAGTTGTGCTTTTTTAGAGCCAATGGATAAAAAATTAGAAGGTTACCTTAAGAAAATGTTTATTCAACAAGGTTTTATCCTACAGCCCATTGCATGCATTGCCCCTGTCACTGCTGCTGCGGCGTACTGGTTTGAGTCTCTGGAAGAGGCTTTACAGGTAGAGACCAGTGTTCCCTCTAAGGCCAGTTTTGTGTGCGGCCCAGCAGTGAAACAGTTAATTAGGTAACCACACCCTGCAATTAGCAAATACTGCACAATGCAGATGGGAAGGTATGGTTCTCTTAACTGTTTCACTGCTGGGCTGCACACAAAATTGTCCTTAGAGGGAACACTGGTAGAGACTCCATTGGATGACATACTTGGCAAACTTAGAGCACTTAAGCTAGCCAATTATTTTATTTCTGATGCCATTGTTCATTTGAATAAACTAACGGCTAAGAATTCTGGTTTTGCTATACAGGCGCGCAGAGCGCTATGGCTTAAATCATGGTCAGCTGACGTGACTTTAAAATCTAAGCTACTTAACATTCCCTTCAAGGGGCAGACCCTATTCGGGCCTGGTTTGAAGGAGATTATTGCTGATATCACGGGAGGAAAAGGTTGTGCCCTTCCTCAGGACAGGTCCAAATCTAGGGCCAAACAGTCTAATTTTCGTGCCTTTTGAAACTTCAATGCAGGTGCGGCATCAACTTCCTCTAATAATAAACAAGAGGGAACTTTTGCTCAATCCAAGACGTTCTGGAGACCAAACCAGACCTGGAAAAAAGGTAAGCAGGTCAAAAAGCCTGCTGCTGCCTCTAAGACAGCATGAAGGAACGACCCCCTATCCGGTAACGGATCGAGTAGGGGGCAGACTTTCACTCTTCGCCCAGGCGTGGGCAAGAGATGTTCAGGATCCCTGGGCGTTGGAAATTATATCCCAGGGATATCTTCTGGACTTCAAAGCTTCCCCCCCAAAAGGGAGATTTCACCTTTCACAATTATCTGCAAACCAGATAAAGAGTGAGGCATTCTTACACTGTGTACGAGACCTCCTAGTTATGGGAGTGATCCATCCAGTTCCAAAGGAGGAACAGGAACAGGGTTTTTACTCAAATCTGTTTGTGGTTCCCAAAAAAGAGGGAACCTTCAGACCGATTTTGGATCTAAAGATCTTAAACAAATTCCTCAAAGTTCCGTCGTTCAAGATGGAAACTATTCGTACCATCCTACCACTGATCCAGGAGGGTCAATATATGACTACAGTGGATCTAAAGGATGCTTATCTTCACATTCCGATACACAAAGATCATCATCGGTTTCTCAGGTTTGCCTTTCAAGACAGGCATTACCAGTTGTAGCTCTTCCCTTTGGATTAGCTACAGCCCCAAGAATCTTTACAAAGGTTCTAGGGTCGCTTTTGGCGGTCCTAAGGCAGTAGCCCCTTATTTAGACGACATCCTGATACAGGCGTCAAACTTCCAAATTGCCAAGTCTCATACAGACGTAGTACTGGCATTTCAAAGGTCGCATGGGTGGAAAGTGAACGAGGAAAAGTGTTCTCTATCCCCACTCACAAGAGTTTCCTTTCTAGGGACTTTGATAGATTCTGTAGAAATGAATATTTACCTTGACGGAGTCCAGGTTATCAAAGCTTCTAAATTCCTGTCGGGTTCTTCATTCCATTCCGCGCCCTTTGGTGGCTCAGTGTATGGAAGTAATCGGCTTAATGGTAGCGGCAATGGACATAGTGCCGTTTGCACGCTTACATCTCAGACCGCTGCAACTATGCAGGCTCAGTCAGTGGAGCGGGGATTACACAGATTTGGCCCCTCAACTGAATCTGGACCAAGAGACCAGGGATCCTCTTCCCTGGTGGCTATCTCGGGTCCATCTGTCCAAAGGTATGACCTTCGCAGGCCAGATTGGACTATTGTAACAACAAATGCCAGCCTTCTAGGTTGGGTTGCAGTCTGGAACTCCCTGAAGGCTCAGGGATCGTGGACTCAGGAGGAGTCTCTCCTTCCAATAAATATTCTGGAACTAAGAGCGATATTCAAGGCTCTTCAGGTTTGGCCTCAGTTAGCAACTCTGAGTTACATCAGATTTCAGTCGGTCAACATCACGACTGTAGCTTACATCAACCATCGAGGGGGAACAAGAAGTTCCCTAGAGATGTTAGAAGTTTCAAAAATAATTCACTGGGCAGAGATTAACTCTTGCCACCTATCAGCTATCCATATCCCAGGTGTAGAGCACTAGGAGGCGGATTTTCTAAGTCGTCAGACTTTTCATCCGGGAGAGTGGGAACTCCATCCGGAGGTATTTGCACATCTGATTCTCCGTTGGGGCAAACCATAACTGGATCTCATGGCGTCTCGCCAGAACGCCAAGCTTCCGTGTTACGGATCCAGGTCCAGGGATCCCAAGGCGACACTGATAGATACTCTAGCAGCGCCCTGGTCTTTCAACCTGGCTTATGTGTTTCCACCGTTTCCTCTGCTCCCTCGACTGATTGCCAAGATCAAGCAGGAGAGAGCATCGGTGATTCTGATAGCACCTGCGTGGCCACGCAGGACCTGGTGTGCAGATCTAGTGGACATGTCATCCTTTCCACCATGGTTTCTGCCTCTGAGACAGGACCTTCTACTTCAGGGTCCTTTCAACCATCCAAATCTAATTTCTCTGAGACTGACTGCCTGGAGATTGAATGCTTGATTTTATCAAAGCGTGGCTTCTCCGAGTCAGTTATTGATACCTTAATACAGGCACGAAAGCCTGTCACCAGGAAAATTTACCATAAGGTATGGCGTAGATATCTTTATTGGTGTGAATCCAAGGGTTACTCATGGAGTAAGGTCAGGATTCCTAGGATTTTATCTTTTCTCCAAGAAGGTTTGGAAAAAGGATTGTCAGCTAGTTTCTTAAAAGGACAGATTTTTGCTCTGTCTATTCTTTTGCACTAGCGTCTGGCAGATGTTCCAGTTTAGTTTGAATCAAGCCTGTGTTTAAACCTGTTGCTCCACCATGGAGCTTAAACTTGGTTCTTAAGGTTCTTCAAGGAGTTCCGTTTGAACCTCTTCATTCCATAGATATCAAATTTTTATCTTGGAAAGTTCTTTTTTTTTTTTTGGTAGCTATTTCCTCGGCTCGTAGAGTCTCTGAGCGATCTGCCTTACAATGTGATTCTCCTTATCTGATTTTTTTATACGGATAAGGTAGTCCTGCGTACCAAACCTGGGTTCTTACCTAAGGTGGTATCTAACAAGAATATCAATCAAGAGATTGTGGTTCCATCCTTGTGTTACACAATCTGGATGTGGTCTGTGCTTTAAAGTTTTACTTACAAGCTACTAAAGATTTTCGTCAAACATCTGCTTTGTTTGTAGTCTACTCTGGACAGTGGAGAGGTCAAAAGGCTTTGGCAACCTCTTTTTCTTTTTGGCTAAGAAGCTTAATCCGCTTAGCCTATGAGACTGCTGGACAGCAGCCTCCTGAAAGGATTACAGCTCATTCCACTAGAGCTGTGGCTTCCACTTGGGCCTTTAAATATGAGGCTTCTGTTGAACAGATTTGCAAGGCGGCGACTTGGTCTTCGCTTCATACTTTTTCAGAATTTTACAAATTTGATACTTTTGCTTCTTCGGAGGCTATATTTGGGAGAAAGGTTTTACAGGCAGTGGTTCCTTCCATTTAAGTTCCTGCCTTGTCCCTCCCTTCATCCGTGTACTTTAGCTTTGGTATTGGTATCCCACAAGTAATGGATGATCCGTGGACTGGATACACCTTACAAGAGAAAACATAATTTATGCTTACCTGATAAATTTATTTCTCTTGTGGTGTATCCAGTCCACGGCCCGCCCTGTCATTTTAAGGCAGGTAATTTTTAAATTTAAACTACAGTAACCACTACACCCTATGGTTCCTCCTTTCTCGGCTTGTTTTCGGTCGAATGACTGGCTATGACAGTTAGGTGAGGAGCTATATTACAGCTCTGCTGTGGGTGTCTTCTTGCAACTTCCTGTTGGGAATGAGAATATCCCACAAGTAATGGATGATCCGTGGACTGGATACACCACAAGAGAAATAAATTTATCAGGTAAGCATAAATTGTGTTTCTCCTCCTTGGAGTCTTAATTTGGTTCTGAAGGCTTTACAGGCTCCTCCATTTGAGCCTATGCATTCTTTGGACATTAAACTACTTTCTTGGAAAGTGTTGTTCCTTTTGGCTATCTCTTCTGCTAGAAGAGTTTCTGAGCTATCTGCTCTTTCTTGTGAGTCTCCTTTTCTGATTTTTTCATCAGGATAAGGCAGTTTTGCAGACTTCTTTTCAATTTTTACCTAAGGTTGTGAATTCTAACAACATTAGTAGGGAATTTGTTGTCCCTTCCTTGTGTCCTAATCCTAAGAATTCTTTGGAGAGATCCTTACATTCTTTGGATGTGGTAAGAGCTTTGAAATATTATGTGGAAGCTACTAAAGATTTCAGGAAGACTTCCAGTCTATTTGTTTTATTTTCTGGTCCTAGGAAAGGTCAGAAGGCTTCTGCTATTTCCTTGGCTTCTTGGTTGAAACTTTTGATTCATCAAGCTTATTTGGAGTCGGGTCAGGCCCCGCCTCAGAGAATTACAGCTCATTCTACTAGATCAGTCTCCACTTCGTGGGCTTTTAAGAATGAAGCTTCAGTTGATCAGATTTGCAAAGCGGCGACTTGGTCCTCTTTGCATACATTTACTAAATTCTACCGTTTTGATGTATTTGCTTCTTCGGAAGCAGTTTTTGGTAGAATAGTTCTTCAGGAAGCCGTTTCAGTTTGATTCTTCTGCTTTTTGAATTAAGTTTTTTTCTTTCAAACATGAAAAGAAACTTTTTTTTTTTTTTTTGGGTAGTGGATTAATTTTTTCAGCGAAATATGGCTGTTTTTATTTTTATTCCCTCCCTCTCTAGTGACTCTTGAGTGGAAGACTCCACATCTTGGGTATTAATATCCCATATGTCACTAGCTCATGGACTCTTGCCAATTACATGAAAGAAAACATAATTTATGTAAGAACTTACCTGATAAATTCATTTCTTTCATATTGGCAAGAGTCCATGAGGCCCACCCTTTTTATGGTGGTTATGATTTTTTGTATAAAGCACAATTATTTCCAAATTTCCTTTGTTGATGCTTTCTACTCCTTTCTTTATCACCCCACTGCTTGGCTATTCGTTAAACTGAATTGTGGGTGTGGTGAGGGGTGTATTTATAGGCATTTTGAGGTTTGGGAAACTTTGCCCCTCCTGGTAGGATTGTATATCCCATATGTCACTAGCTCATGGACTCTTGCCAATATGAAAGAAATGAATTTATCAGGTAAATTCTTACATAAATTATGTTTTTATTTTCTTTCATGTAATTGGCAAGAGTCCATGAGCTAGTGACGTATGGGATATACAATCCTACCGGGAGGGGCAAAGTTTACCAAACCTCAAAATTCCTATAAATACACCCCTCACCACACCCACAATTCAGTTTTACAAACTTTGCCTCCTATGGAGGTGGTGAAGTAAGTTTGTGCTAAGATTTCTACGTTGATATGCACTTCTCAGCATTTTTAAGCCAGATTCCTCTGATTACAGTGAATTTCAGAGGGATGTGAAGGGAATTGAATGCAATGGTTTTCCTCACGGGGGATCTATTTCATAGGTTCTCTGTTATCGGTCGTAGAGATTCATCTCCTACCTCCCTTTTCAAATAGACGATATACTCTCATATTCCATTATCTCTACTGATTGCCAAACCAGTGCTGAAATGGTTATCTGCTATATGTGGATGGGTGTCTTTTGGTAAGTATGTTTTCATTACTTAAGACACTCTCAGCTATGGTTTGGCACTTTATGTATTTATATAAAGTTCTAAATATATATTTACTTTTGCAGACTGTCTGTTTCATATCTGGGAAATGCTTTTTTTAGGAAAAATTATTTCTTACCTGGGGTTTAGTCTCTTTTTCAAATTCACTGTCTCTTTTGCGGGCAGAATTAGGCTTGCGAGGATGCAAAATGCCAGTTTATTGCGTCATTCTTCTTCAACGTTCGTTGATACAAAATCGTAATTTCCGGCATCTTAGTCGACGCTGAGTTCTTCACAAGGTTGCGTCATCTGAGACACGAAGATGTAATTTCCGGACGTTTTTGCTGCCAAAAAAATATTTTTCTGTTGTGCGTCATACTTGGCGCCAAATATTTTCATTATTTAAGACCCCATTCCTATATGCCTCTTGCCTTTTTTCTCCATCAGAAGGCTAGGCTGTTTGTATTTTCTTTCATTTAATTGGCAAGAGTCCATGAGCCTAGTGACGTACGGGATATACAATCATACCAGGAGGGGCAAAGTTTCCCAAACCTCAAAATGCCTATAAATACACCCCTCACCACACCCACAATTCAGTTTTACAAACTTTGCCTCCTATGGAGGTGGTGAAGTAAGTTTGTGCTAAGATTTCTACATTGATATGCGCTTCTCAGCATTGTTGAAGTCCGATTCCTCTCAGAGTACGATCCAAAATTCATAAAAGATGCCGGCACAATGGATATAAAATGTTATATATTTATTAAAGACCTTAGTAAAAGTAAAAGTTGCGATGTTTCGGGGTTACCCCCTTAATAATGCAATTCAATACAAACAGTGTATAATGCCTTTTTTAAACCCTTTCAATTTCGCGCCATTACCATGTTGCACTATGTGCATGGCGCCACCTAGTGGCCAAAACATTAAATTTCATTAACTCTTTGTATTACCCCGAGTATGTATCAAATATTAAAAACAAAGTATCACCTGTACTAGAAAGTTACAAAAACATTACAATTGCACATTAATCCAGGGGCTATTATTAATAAACATCTTTGTCCCTGACCGTTATCACAATTAATAGTAAGAAATACATTTCATGGCCTAATTCTTTAGGTAGTAAACATACCATAACAGAGACAGTGTGGTAATTCATAATAAATAGATCTCATTTAACAGTATTACTGAACAATAAAGAATTAAATTGTATGTAAACTTAAGATAAAAGCTTTTATCTTTGCAGTTGCTACAAAAAACAGGAGAGATCAAAATCTTTTTTTACTCACACAGATAGAGATGTGGTGGATCTTTAAAATGGAGATCATGGCACCTAAAGGGTTAAACCGAGATTTTGATCTCTCCGGTTTCTCTTGCAAGGTGTATCCAGTCCACGGATTCATCCTTACTTGTGGGATATTCTCATTCCCTACAGGAAGTAGCAAAGAGAGCACACAGCAAAGCTGTCCATATAGCTCCCCCTCTAGCTCCACCCCCCAGTCATTCTCTTTGCTGGCTCTAAGCACTAGGGTCTCTCTCCGGAGTGTAAAGTGAATGTGGTGTTAGAATTGTAGTTTTATTATCTTCAATCAAAAGTTTATTTTAAATGGTACCGGTTTGTACTATTTACTCTCTAGCAGAAAAGTGATTAAGATTTCTGCAGAGAGGAAGATGATTTTAGCATGTTGTAACTAAAATCCACTGCTGTTCCCACACAGGACTGAGGAGTACCAGAAAACTTCAGTTGGGGGGAACAGTTTGCAGGGTGATCTGCAATAAGGTATGTTCAGTCATTTATTTCTAGACAAGACTGAGATAATGCTAGAAGACTGACAATATCCCCATGAGGGGAGGGTAAGCTATGTTCACAGAATTAGTAAGGAATTGAATGCTTACGTAATAGGGCTAATTATGCTGGTTGAAACTTATTCAGGGCAATTGTTTGGCTAAGGAAAAATCGTTTTGCAAGACACTTTGAACGCCCTTTTGGGTTTTTTCTGGGGTTATTACCACATGGCTGTTTTTTAGTCACTTAGGAGTGATTTACTAGGCCTCACAGCTCCGTAGTAGAGTGGGAGGGGCCTAATTGCCTCAGATGCACAGTTAGAATTGCAGAGAAGTTCATGCTGTTTCACATGGAGGGTCCTGCTGATGTTTGAGGGCCTAAAAGAAGCTATATTCCCCCAAATCTGATCCCTAAGGGAAGGTAGGGCCACAGCAAGGCTGTGGCAAGGTGCTTTAGTGATTTAACAAGGTGTTGGTGTTTAGGCTGCTCCGGTTTGGGCATTAAGGGGTTAATCGTTTTGAAACTTGGGGTGCAATCTTATTAAGGCTTTATCTACATACTGTGCAAATTTCAGAAAGATTGCTGCATTATTCACCGTTTTGTAAAATTGTGTGCTCTTTTTATCTCTTAAAGGCACAGTAACGTTTTTTTCAAATTGTGTTTTTTATTTGATTAAAGTGATTCCAAGCCTGTTTGTGTACTCTACTAGTCTGTTAAACATGTCTGACACTAAGGAAAATCCTTGTTCAATGTGTTTAGAAGCCATGGTGGAACCCCCTCTCAGAATGTGTCCCACTTGTACTGATATGTCTATACACTTTAAAGATCATATTGTTGCACTTAAGAATGTGGCCCAAGATGATTCTCAGACTGAAGGTAACGAGGGTAGCCCGTCTGCCTCTCCCCAAGTGTCACAACCAGTTATGCCCGCGCAAACGACGCCTAGTACCTCTAGTGCGTCTAACCCTTTTACATTACAAGACTTAGCGGCAGTCATGGATAATTCTCTTACAGCCTTCTTATCTAAACTGCCCGTGTTACCTGCAAAGCGTGATAGCTCCGTTTTAAGAACAGATTATGAGCATTCTGACGCTTTGGTAGCCGTATCCGATATACCCTCACAACGCTCTGAAGTGGGATTTGATGTCTGAGGGAGAAGTCTCTGATTCAGGAAGGGTTCCTCCCCAGACAGATTCAGATACATTGGTTTTTAAATTTAAACTAGAACACCTCCGTGTTTTACTTATGGAGGTATTAGCTACTCTGGATGACTGTGACCCTTTAGTGATCCCAGAGAAATTGTGTAAAATGGACAAGTACCTAGAGGTCCCTGTTTACACGGATGCCTTTCCGGTCCCTAAGAGGATTGCGGATATCGTTACTAGGGAGTGGGATAGGCCAGGTGTCCCTTTTGTCCCCCCTCCTGTTTTTAAGAAAATGTTCCCCATATCTGACCCCATGCGGGATTCATGGTAGACGTCCCTAAGGTGGAGGGGGCTGTTTCTACACTAGCTAAACGCACAACCATACCAATTGAAGACAGTTGTGCTTTTAAAGACCCCATGGATTAGAGGGTTTACTTAAGAAAATTTTTGTTCAACAAGGTTTTCTTCTCCAACCTATTGCCTGCATTATTCCTGTAACTACTGCAGCGGCTTTCTGGTTTGAGGCGCTGGAAGACTCGCTCCAGATGGAGACCTCATATGAGGAAATTATGGATAGAATTAAGGCTCTAAAGCTAGCTAATTCTTTTATCACTGATGCCGCTTTCCAAATAGCTAAGTTAGCAGCGAAAAATTTAGGTTTCGCCATTTTGGCGCGCAGGGCACTATGGCTAAAGTCCTGGTCGGCCGATGTGTTGTCTAAATCCAAGCTTTTGAACATTCCTTTCAAAGGGAAGACCCTATTCGGGCCTGAATTGAAAGAGATTATTTCAGATATCACCGGGGGGAAAGGCCATGCTCTCCCTCAGGACAAAGCCTTTAAAACAAAGAACAAAGCTAATTTCTTTCATGTAGTTAGCAAGAGTCCATGAGCTAGTGACGTATGGGATGTACATTCCTACCAGGAGGGGCAAAGTTTCCCAAACCTCAAAATGCCTATAAATACACCCCTCACCACACCCTCAAATCAGTTTTTACAAACTTTGCCTCCTATGGAGGTGGTGAAGTAAGTTTGTGCTAGATCTACGTTGATATGTGCTCCGCAGCAGGTTGGAGCCCGGTTTTCCTCTCAGCGTGCAGTGAATGTCAGAGGGATGTGAGGAGAGTATTGCCTGTTTGAATTCAATGATCTCCTTCTACGGGGTCTATTTCATAGGTTCTCTGTTATCGGTCGTAGAGATTCATCTCTTACCTCCCTTTTCAGATCGACGATATACTCTTATATATATATATATATATATATATATATATATATATATATATATATATACACACCATTACCTCTGCTGATTTTCGTTTCAGTACTGGTTTGGCTTTCTACAAACATGTAGATGAGTGTCCTGGGGTAAGTAAGTCTTATTTTCTGTGACACTCTAAGCTATGGTTGGGCACTTTTTTAATAAAGTTCTAAATATATGTATTCAAACATTTATTTGCCTTGACTCAGGATGTTCAACATTCCTTATTTTCAGACAGTCAGTTTCATATTTGGGATAATGCATTTGAATCAATCATTTTTCTTACCTTAAAAAATTTGACTTTTTTTCCCTGTGGGCTGTTAGGCTCGCGGGGGCTGAAAATGCTTCATTTTATTGCGTCATTTTTGGCGCAGACTTTTTTGGCGCAAAAAATCTTTTCTGTTTCCGGCGTCATACATGTCGCCGGAAGTTGCGTCATTTTTGACATTCTTTTGCGCCTTATCTCAGTCTTGTCTAGAAGACTTCCTTGGCATTTTTCCCATTCCTGAAACTGTAATTTAAGGAATTTGATCAATTTTGCTTTATATGTTGTTTTTTCTCTTACATATTGCAAGACTAGTCCTAAAGCCCGTTTACACGGGCCGTGTTGTGTTATTTATTTATTTATTCTCTCTCTCTCTCTCTCTCTCTCTCTCTCCCTGTGCGCCTTTACTTGCCGGTCCTCGCGCTGCTTTGTTTCACCCCCTGCGCGTGCGATCAGCTGTGCTGCCGGGTCCTCGTGCTGCTGCCGGGTGGGTGCGCGTGCGATCAGCTGCAAGAGTTTGTCTGAACTGCGCATGACGGCTTCAGACAAACTCTTGTCTTTTATAATATAGGATGTCTCACGTTGCATCTGAGTCAGAAGATACTTCAGGAAAATCGCTGTCTGGTGCTGGAACTACCAAAGCTAAGTGTATCTGCTGTAAACTTTTGGTAGCTGTTCCTCCAGCTGTTGTTTGTATTAATTGTCATGACAAACTTGTTAATGCAGATAATATTTCCTTTAGTAAAGTACCATTGCAGTTCCATCAACATCTAATGTTCAGAGTGTTCCTGATAACATAAGAGATTTTGTTTCTGAATCCATCAAGAAGGCTATGTCTGTTATTCCTCCTTCTAGTAAACATAAAAAATCTTTTAAAACTTCTCTTTATACAGATGAATTTTTAAATGAACATCATCATTCTGATACTAATGACTCTTCTGGTTCAGAGGATTCTGTCTCAGAGGTTGATGCTGATAAATCTTCATATTTATTTAAAATGGAATTTATTCGTTCTTTACTTAAAGAAGTACTAATTGCTTTAGAAATTGAGGATTCTGGTCCTCTTGATACTAAATCTAAACGTTTAGATAAGGTCTTTAAATCTCCTGTGGTTATTCCAGAAGTTTTTCCTGTTCCTGGTGCTATTTCTGAAGTAATTTCCAGAGAGTGGAATAATTTGGGTAATTCATTTACTATTCTAAACGTTTTAAGCAATTATATCCTGTGCCGTCTGACGGATTAGAATTTTGGGACAAAATCCCTAAAGTTGATGGGGCTATTTCTACCCTTGCTAAACGTACTACTATTCCTACGTCAGATGGTACTTCGTTTAAGGATCCTTTAGATAGGAAAATTGAATCCTTTCTAAGAAAAGCTTATCTGTGTTCAGGTAATCTTCTTAGACCTGCTATATCATTGGCTGATGTTGCTGCAGCTTCAACTTTCTGGTTGGAAACTTTAGCGCAACAAGTAACAGATCATGATTCTCATAATATTATTCTTCTTCTTCAACATGCTAATAATTTTATCTGTGATGCCATTTTTGATATTATCAGAGTTGATGTCAGGTTTATGTCTCTAGCTATTTTAGCTAGAAGAGCTTTATGGCTCAAAACTTGGAATGCTGATATGTCTTCTAAATCAACTCTACTTTCCCTTTCTTTCCAGGGTAACAAATTATTTGGTTCTCAGTTGGATTCTATTATCTCAACTGTTACTGGTGGGAAAGGAACTTTTTTACCACAGGATAAAAAATAGGGTCAAAACAGGGCTAATAATCGTTTTCGTTCCTTTCGTTTCAACAAAGAACAAAAGCCTGATCCTTCATCCTCAGGAGCAGTTTCAGTTTGGAAACCATCTCCAGTCTGGAATAAATCTAAGCCTTCTAGAAAAGCAAAGCCAGTTTCTAAGTCCACATGAAGGTGCGGCCCTCATTCCAGCTCAGCTGGTAGGGGGCAGGTTACGTTTTTTCAAAGAAATTTGGATCAATTCTGTTCACAATCTTTGGATTCAGAACATCGTTTCAGAAGGGTACAGAATTGGTTTCAAGATAAGACCTCCTGCAAAGAGATTTTTTCTTTCCCGTGTCCCAGTAAATCCAGTGAAAGCTCAAGCATTTCTGAAATGTGTTTCAGATCTAGAGTTGGCTGGAGTAATTATGCCAGTTCCAGTTCTGGAACAGGGGCTGGGGTTTTATTCGAATCTCTTCATTGTACCAAAGAAGGAGAATTCCTTCAGACCAGTTCTGGATCTAAAAATATTGAATCGTTATGTAAGGATACCAACATTCAAAATGGTAACTGTAAGGACTATCTTGCCTTTTGTTCAGCAAGGGCATTATATGTCCACAATAGATTTACAGGATGCATATCTGCATATTCCGATTCATCCAGATCACTATCAGTTCCTGAGTTTCTCTTTCCTGGACAAGCATTACCAGTTTGTGGCTCTGCCGTTTGGCCTAGCTACAGCTCCAAGAATTTTTACAAAGGTTCTCGGTGCCCTTCTGTCTGTAATCAGAGAACAGGGTATTGTGGTATTTCCTTATTTGGACGATATCTTGGTACTTGCTCAGTCTTTACATTTAGCAGAATCTCATACGAATCGACTTGTGTTGTTTCTTCAAGATCATGGTTGGAGGATCAATTCACTAAAAAGTTCATTGATTCCTCAGACAAGGGTTTGGGCGGAATCCAGCTCCTGTCTAATCTCTGCAGTTCATATCCCAGGTATAGACAATTGGGAAGCGGATTATCTCAGTCGCCAAACGTTGCATCCGGGCGAATGGTCTCTTCACCCAGAGGTATTTCTTCAGATTGTTCAAATGTGGGAACTTCCAGAAATAGATCTGATGGCGTCTCATCTAAACAAGAAACTTCCCAGGTATCTGTCCAGATCCCGGGATCCTCAGGCGGAGGCAGTGGATGCATTATCACTTCCTTGGAAGTATCATCCTGCCTATATCTTTCTGCCTCTAGTTCTCCTTCCAAGAGTAATCTCCAAGATTCTGAAGGAATGCTCGTTTATTCTGCTGGTAGCTCCGGCATGGCCTCACAGGTTTTGGTATGCGGATCTTGTCCGGATGGCCTCTTGCCAACCGTGGACTCTTCCGTTAAGACCAGACCTTCTGTCGCAAGGTCCTTTTTTCCATCAGGATCTCAAATCCTTAAATTTAAAGGTATGGAGATTGAACGCTTGATTCTTGGTCAAAGAGGTTTCTCTGACTCTGATTAATACTATGTTACAGGCTCGTAAATCTGTATCTAGAGAGATATATTATAGAGTCTGGAAGACTTATATTTCTTGGTGTCTTTCTCATTTTTCTTGGCATTCTTTTAGAATACCGAGAATTTTACAGTTTCTTCAGGATGGTTTAGATAAAGGTTTGTCCACAAGTTCCTTGAAAGGACAAATCTCTGCTCTTTCTGTTCTTTTTCACAGAAAGATTGCTAATCTTCCTGATATTCATTGTTTTGTACAAGCTTTGGTTCGTATAAAACCTGTCATTAAGTCAATTTCTCCTCCTTGGAGTTTGAATTTGGTTCTGGGGGCTCTTCAAGCTCCTCCTTTTGAACCCATGCATTCATTGGACATTAAATTACTTTCTTGGAAAGTTTTGTTCCTTTTGGCGATCTCTTCTGCCAGAAGAGTCTCTGAATTATCTGCTCTTTCTTGTGAGTCTCCTTTTCTGATTTTTCATCAGGATAAGGCGGTGTTGCGAACTTCTTTTCAATTTTTACCTAAGGTTGTGAATTCCAACAACATTAGTAGAGAAATTGTGGTTCCTTCATTATGTCCTAATCCTAAGAATTCTAAGGAGAAATCGTTGCATTCTTTGGATGTTGTTAGAGCTTTTAAATATTATGTTGAAGCTACTAAGTCTTTCCGAAAGACTTTTAGTCTATTTGTTATATTTTCCGGTTCTAGAAAATGCCAGAAAGCTTCTGCCATTTCTTTGGCATCTTGGTTGAAATCTTTAATTCATCATGCCTATGTCGAGTCGGGTAAAACTCCGCCTCAAAGGATTACAGCTCATTCTACTAGGTCAGTTTCTACTTCCTGGGCGTTTAGGAATGAAGCTTCGGTTGATCAGATTTGCAAAGCAGCAACTTGGTCCTCTTTGCATACTTTTACTAAATTCTATCATTTTGATGTGTTTTCTTCTTCTGAAGCAGTTTTTGGTAGAAAAGTACTTCAGGCAGCGGTTTCAGTTTGAATCTTCTGCTTATGTTTTCATTAAACTTTATTTTGGGTGTGGATTATTTTCAGCAGGAATTGGCTGTCTTTATTTTATCCCTCCCTCTCTAGTGACTCTTGCGTGGAAAGATCCACATCTTGGGTAGTCATTATCCCATACGTCACTAGCTCATGGACTCTTGCTAATTACATGAAAGAAAACATAATTTATGTAAGAACTTACCTGATAAATTCATTTCTTTCATATTAGCAAGAGTTCATGAGGCCCACCCTTTTTGCGGTGGTTATGATTTTTTTGTATAAAGCACAATTATTCCAATTCCTTATTTTATATGCTTTCGCACTTTTTTCTTATCACCCCACTTCTTGGCTATTCGTTAAACTGATTTGTGGGTGTGGTGAGGGGTGTATTTATAGGCATTTTGAGGTTTGGGAAACTTTGCCCCCCCTGGTAGGAATGTATATCCCATACGTCACTAGCTCATGGACTCTTGCTAATATGAAAGAAATGAATTTATCAGGTAAGTTCTTACATAAATTATGTTTTTCGTTCCTTTCGCAATATCAGGAATGGCCCCGCTTCATCCTCTCCGGCTGCAAAGCAAGAGGGTAACGGTTCACAGCCCAAGGCAAACTGGAAACCTTACCAGGGCTGGAATAAGGGTAAACAGGCCAAAAGCCTGCAGCTGCCACCAAGACAGCATGAAGGGGTAGCCCCCGATCCGGGACCGGATCTAGTAGGGGGCAGACTCTCTCTCTTCGCTCAGGCCTGGGCAAGAGATGTACGCGATCCTTTTGCATTAGAGATTGTAGCCCAGGGATACCTTTTAGAATTCAAGAACTCTCCTCCAAGGGGAAGGTTCCACATTTCTCGTCTGTCTACAGATCAGACAAAGAAAGAGGCATTTTTACGCTGTGTAGAAGATCTACATACAATGGGAGTGATCCACCCAGTTCCAATTGCAGAACAAGGACTGGGGTTTTACTCAAACCTGTTTGTGGTTCCCAAAAAAAGAAGGAACTTTCAGACCAATCCTGGATCTCAAAATTCTAAACAAATTCCTCAGAGTCCCATCATTCAAGATGGAGACCATTCGGACAATCTTACCAATGACCCAGGAGGGTCATTATATGACTACCGTGGATCTAAAGGATGCGTATCTGCACATTCCTATCCACAAAGATCATCACCAGTTTCTCAGGTTCGCCTTTCTGGACAAGCATTTTCAGTTTGTGGCTCTTCCTTTCGGGTTGGCCACTGCTCCCAGAATTTTCACAAAGGTGCTAGGGTCCCTCCTGGCGGTTCTATGACCGCGGGGCATAGCAGTGGCGCCTTACCTAGACGACATCTTAATTCAGGCGTCAACTTTCCAAAGAACCAAGTCTCACACGTAGATTGTATTTGCCTTTCTGAGGTCTCACGGGTGGAAGGTGAACGTCAAAAAGAGTTCTCTCTCCCCCCTCACAAGAGTTCCATTCCTAGGAACCCTGATAGACTTGGTAGAAATTAAAACATTTCTGACAGAGGTCAGAAAGCTAAAACTCTTAACTACTTGCCGAGCTCTTTATTCCATTCCTCGGCCATCTGTGGCTCAGTGCATGTAGAGAATCGGAATAATGGTTGCGGCAATGGACATGGTCCCTTTTGCTCGGATACACCTCAGACCACTGCAACTATGTATGCTCAAACAGTGGAATGGGGATGATGCAGATTTGTCTCCTCAAATTCAGTTGGACCAGGAGACCAGAGATTCTCTTCTCTGGTGTTTGTCTCAGGATCACCTGTCTCAAGGAATATGTTCCGCAGGCCAGAGTGGATCATCGTAACGACCGACGCCAGTCTGTTAGACTGGGGTGCGGTCTGCGACTCCCTGAAAGCTCAGGGCTTATGGTCTCGGGAAGAAACTCTTCTCCCGATAAACGTTCTGGAACTGAGGGCGATATTCAACTCTCTTCAGACATGGCCTCAACTAGCGGCGGCCAAATTAATCAGATTTCAGTCGGACAACATCACGACTGTAGCTTACTTCAATCATCAGGGGGGGAACAAAGAGTTCCCTAGCGATGACGGAAGTAACCAAAATAATCAGGTGGGCGGAGGTTCACTCTTGCCATCTCTCAGCAATTCACATCCCAGGAGTAGACAACTGGGAGGCGGATTTTCTAGGTCGTCAGACTTTTCACCCGGAGGTATTTGCCCAGCTGACTCAGCTATGGGGCACCCCAGAGTTGGATCTGATGGCGTCCCGTCAGAACACCAAACTTCCCCTCTACGGGTCCAGGTCCCGGGATCCCAAGGCGGTATTGATAGATGCTCTAGCAGCGCCTTGGTCCTTCAATCTGGCTTATGTTTATCCACCGTTTCCTCTCCTCCCGCGTCTGGTTGCCAGAATCAAGCAGGAGAAGGCTTCAGTGATTCTGATAGCGCCTGCGTGGCCACGCAGGACTTGGTATGCAGACCTAGTGGACATGTCATCTGTCCCACCATGGGCACTGCCAATGAGGCAGGATCTTCTAATACAGGGTCCGTTCAAGCATCCAAATTTAGTTTCTCTACGTCTGACTGCTTGGAGATTGAACGCTTAATTCTATCAAAGCGTGAGTTCTCTGAGTCAGTTATAGATACTCTGATTCAGGCTCGGAAGCCTGTCACCAGGAAAATCTACCATAAGATATGGCGGAAATATCTTTGTTGGTGTGAATCCAAGGGTTACTCATGGAGTAAGATTAGGATTCCCAGGATATTGTCCTTTCTCCAAGAAGGTCTGGAGAAAGGATTGTCAGCTAGTTCCTTAAAAGGACAAATATCTGCTTTGTCTATCCTGTTACACAAGCGTCTGGCAGAGGTACCAGACGTTCAAGCGTTTGCTCAGGCTTTAGTCAGAATCAAGCCTGTTTATAAACCTGTGGCTCCGCCATGGAGTTTGAATCTAGTTCTTTCAGTTCTTCAAGGGGTTCCGTTTGAACCTTTACATTCCATAGACATTAAGTTGTTATCTTGGAAAGTTATGTTTTTGATAACGATCTCTTCTGCTCGAAGAGTTTCAGAATTATCTGCCTTACAGTGTGATTCACCTTACCTGGTGTTCCACGCAGATAAGGTAGTTTTGCGTACCAAGCCTGGTTTTCTTCCTAAAGTTTTTTCTAACAAGAATATTAACCAGGAAATAGTTGTTCCTTCTCTGTGTCCTAATCCATCTTCAAAGAAGGAACGTCTATTACACAATCTTGATGTAGTTCGTGCTTTAAAGTTCTATTAAAAGCAACTAAGGATTTCAGACAAACATCTTCCTTGTTTATCTATTCTGGTAAGAGGAGAGGTCAGAAAGTGACTGCTACCTCTCTTTCCTTTTGGCTGAAAAGCATCATCCGTTTGGCCTATGAGACTACTGGCCAGCAGCCTCCTGAAAGAATTACTGCTCATTCTACCAGAGCAGTGGCTTCCACATGGGCTTTCAAAAATGAGGCTTCTGTTGAACAGATTTGTAAGGCAGCGACTTGGTCTTCACTGCATACTTTTGCCAAATTTTACAAATTCGATACTTTTGCTTCTTCCGAGGCTATTTTTGGGAGAAAGGGTTTTCAAGCAGTGGTGCCTTCCATTTAAGGTACCTGTCTTGTTCCCTCCCTTCATCCGTGTCCTATAGCTTTGGTATTGGTATCCCACAAGTAAGGATGAATCCGTGGACTGGATACACCTTGCAAGAGAAAACAGAATTTATGCTTACCTGATAAATTACTTTCTCTTGCGGTGTATCCAGTCCACGGCCCGCCCTGGCATTTAAGTCAGGTAAAAAAATGTTTGGTTTAAACTACAGTCACCACTGCACCCTATGGTTTCTCCTTTTTCTTCTTAACCTTTGGTCGAATGAGGGGGGGGGGTGGAGCTAGAGGGGGAGCTATATGGAGTGCTTTGCTGTGTGCTCTCTTTGCTACTTCCTGTAGGGAATGAGAATATCCCACAAGTAAGGATGAATCCGTGGACTGGATACACCGCAAGAGAAAGTAATTTATCAGGTAAGCATAAATTCTTTTTTTTTTGTAGCAACTGCAAAGATAAAAGCCTTTTTCTTAAGTTTACATAAAATTGAATTCTTTATTGTTCAGTAATACTGTTAAATGAAATCTATTTATTATGAATTACCACACTGTCTCTTAAGGTTTTTAATAAATATATAACATTTTATATCCATTGTACCGGCATCTTTTATGAATTTTGGATCATACAGGGATACAGCAGTTTATTCCCTTTGTCCGTGCACTGACAGTGGTGCTGCTCTCTTTTCTGACTGTGTCCTCTCAGAGTACAGCAAATGTCAGAGGGACGTGAAGGGAGTATCACTTATTGAATACGATGATTTCCCTAATGGGGGTCTATTTTATAGGTTCTCTGTTATTTGTCGTAGAGATTCATCTCCTACCTCCCTTTTCATATCGACGATATACTCTCATACTCTATTGATAACTGTTTCAGTACTGGTTTGGCTATCGGCTATATGTGGATGGGTGTCTTTTGGTAAGTATGTTTTTTGTTACTTAAGGCACCCCAGCTATGGTTTAGCACTTTTTTTTTTCTTACCTGGGGTTTAGTCTTTTTTTTCTAAATTGACTACTTTTTTCTTGCAAATTGCGGGCGGTATGAGGCCCGCGGGTGCGCCAAATGCTAGACTTTATTGCGTCATTTTTAGCACGAGAATTTTTTGGCGCAAAAAATACGTCTGACGCAACTTCGTCATTTCCGGCGTCGTAGTTGACGTCAAAGCCTTACATACGGTTGCGTTGTTAGTGATGCGAGTGTGTCATTTCCGGTTATTGTTGGCGCCCAAAAAATTTCAGTTACGTTGTGCGTCATACTTTTTCATTATTTTAATACCTCATTGATGCTTACCTCTTGCCTTTTTCTCTATCAGAGGGCTATGCTATTTGCATTTTTCCCATTCCTGAAACTGTCATATAAGGAAATTAATGGTTTTGCTTTATATGTTTTTTCTTTTACATTTTGCAAGATATCTTAATCTGATCCTGCCTCAAAAGTATCTGCTGGAACTTTGCTGCCTGACATCGGTTCTACCAAAGCTAAGTGCATTTGTTATAAGATTGTGGAAATTATTTCTCCAAATGTCATTTGTAATAGTTGTCATGATAAACTTTTACATGCAGATAGTGTGTCCATCAGAAATAGTACATTGCCAGTTGCAGTTCCTTCAACTTCTAATGTACATGATATACCTATGAATTTTAAAGAATTTGTTACTGATTCTATTCAGAAGGCTTTGCCTGCATTTCCACCTTCTAATAAACGTAAAAGGTCTTTTAAAATTTCTCATTCAGTTGATGAAATTTCAAATGACCAACAACATAATAATTTAGCCTCCTCTGATAAGGATCTATCTGATATAGAAGATCCTTCCTCAGATATTGACACTGACAAATCTACTTATTTATTTAAAATAGAGTACAGGTGGCCCTCTGTTTACGCCGGTTCAATTTGTGCCGTTTCAGAATAACAACCTTTTTTTTCAATCATGTGACTGCTATTGAAAAGCTTTTGGAAAGCCAGGTACTTTCTTTTATTCGCCTTCAAGGTTTAAAAAATTGTTTCCTTTACCAGCAAATTCTATAGAATTTTGGGAAAATATCCCCAAAGTTGATGGGGCTATTTCTAATCTTGCTAAACGTACCACTATTCCTATGGAAGATAGCACTTCCTTTAAGGATCCTTTAGATAGGAAGCTTGAATCTTATCTAAGGACAGCCTATTTATATTCAGGTCATCTTCTCAGACCTGCAATTTCTTTGGCTGATGTTGCAGCTGCATCAACTTTCTGGTTGGAGAATTTAGCGCAACAAGAATTGGATTCTGACATATCTAGTATTATTCGCTTACTGCAATATGCTAATCATTTTATTTGTGATGCCATTTTTTTATATCAAAATTGATGTTAGATCCATGTCTTTAGCTATTCTAGCTCGAAGAGCTTTGTGGCTTAAATCTTGGAATGCTGATATGACATCTAAATCTAAATTACTATCTTTCTTTCCAAGGTAGTAATGTATTTGGTTTTCAGCTGGATTCTATTATTTCAACTTTTACTGAGGGAAAGGGAGTTTTTCTGCTTCAGGATAAAAAAAACCTAAGGGTACATCTAAGGCTTCTAACTGTTTTCGTTCCTTTCGTCAGAATAAGGAACAAAAATCTAATCCCTCCCCCAAGGAATCTGTTTCCAATTGGAAGCCTTCCTCAAATTGGAATAAATCCAAGCCATTTAAGAAACCAAAGTCAGCCCCTAAATCCGCATGAAGGTGCGGCCCTCATTCTAGCTCAGCTGGTAGGGGGCAGACTAAGGTTTTTCAAGGATTTTTGGATAAATTCTGTCCAAAATCAATGGATCCAGAGCATTGTCTCTCAAGGGTATCGAATAGGATTCAGAGTAAGACCTCCTGTGAGAAGATTTTTTCTCTCACGTATCTCAGCAAATCCAGTAAAAGCTCAGGCTTTCCTGAAGTGTGTTTCAGACCTGGAGTCTTCAGGGGTGATCATACCAGTTCCTTTTCAGGAACAAGGTCTGGGGTTTTATTCAAATCTATTCATTGTCCCAAAGAAGGAAAATTCATTCAGGCCAGTTCTAGATCTGAAAATTTTGAATCGTTATGTAAGAGTACCAACTTTCAAGATGGTGACTATAAGGACTATTCTGCCTTTTTTTCAGCGAGGACATTATATGTCTACAATAGACTTGCAGGATGCATACCTTCATATTCCGATTCATTCAGAACATTATCAGTTCCTGAGATTCTCTTTTCTAGACAAGCATTACCAATTTGTTGCTCTTCTTTTTGGCCTAGCAACAGCTCCAAGAATCTTTTCAAAGGTTCTATTTGGACGATATCTTGGTACTAGCTCAGTCTTTACGTTCTGCAGAATCTCGCACAAATCAACTAGTGTTGTGTCTTCAAAAACATGGTTGGAGGATCAATTTACCAAAAAGTTTCTTGATTCCTCAGACAAGGGTCACCTTTTTAGGTTTCCAGATAGATTCAGTGTCCATGACTCTGTCTCTAACAGACAAGAGACGTTAGACTGAAGGTGCCGACAAGCTGCAACCAATTTCAGTCATTCCCTTCAGTGGCTATGTGCATGGAAGTTTTAGGCCTCATGACTGCAGCATCGGACACGATTCCTTTTGCTCGTTTTCACCTGAGATCTCTTCAGCTTTGTATGCTGAATCAATGGTGCAAGGATTATACAAAGATATCACAATTTAATATCCTTAAATCCCAATGTTCAACACTCTCTGACGTGGTGGTTAAATCGCCAGCGTCTAGTTCAAGGGGCTTTCTTTGTTCGGCCAACCTGGACTGTGATCTCTACAGACGCAAGTCTTTCAGGTTGGGTAGCTGTCTGGGGATCTCTGACAGCACAAGGGGTTTGGAAATCTCAAGACTCGAGATTACCAATCAATATTTTAGGAGCTATTCTCGGAGCTCATCAGTTTTGACCTCTGTTGAAGAGAGAACTGTTCATTTGCTTTCAGACAGACAATATCACAACAGTGGCATATGTCAATCATCAGGGTGGGACTCACAGTCCCCAAGCTATTAAAGAAGTATCTTGGATACTTGCTTGGGCGGAATCCAGCTCCTGTCTAATCTCTGCGGTACATATCCCAGGTGTAGACAATTGGGAGGCAGATTATCTCAGCCGCCAGACTTTACATCCAGGGAAGTGGTCTCTCCATCCAGATGTTTCTCAGATTGTTCAGATGTGGGGTCTTCCAGTGAGAGATCTCATGGCCTCTCATCTAAACAAGAAACTTCCCAGATACCTGTCCAGGTCCAGGGATGTTCAGGCGAAAGCAGTAGATGCGCTGACACTTCCTTGGTGTTATCATCCTGCTTACATTTTCCTGCCTCTAGTTCTTCTTTCAAGAGTGATCTCCAAAATCATTATGGAACAATAGTTTGTGTTGCTGGTGGCTCCAGCATGGCCACACAGGTTTTGGTATGCGTATCTGGTTCCGATGTCCAGTTTCCAACCTTGGCCACTTCCGTTAAGGCCAGACCTACTGTCTCAAGGTCCGTTTTTCCATCAGGATCTCAAATCATTAAATTTGAAGATATGGAAATTGAACGCTTAGTACTAATTCATAGAGGTTTCTCTGACTCAGTGATTAATACTATGTTACAAGCTCGTAAATCTGTTTCTAGAAAGATTTATTATCGAGTTTGAAAGACCTACATTTCATGGTGTTCTCATAAATTCTCTTGGCATTCTTTTAGAATCCCTAGAATTTTACAGTTTCTTCAAGATGGTTTGGATAAGGGTTGTCTTCAAGTTCCTTGAAAGGACAAATCTCTGCTCTTTCTGTTTTATTTCACAGAAAGATTGCTAAACTTCCTGATATTCACTGTTTTGTACAGGCTTTAGTTCTTATTTTACTAAATTCTACCATTTTGATGTTTTCTCTTCTTCAGAAGCAGTTTTTGGTAGAAAAGTACTTCAGGCAGCTGTTTCAGTTTGATTCTTCTGCTTATAATTTCAGTTTTTTTCATTATAAAGATTAAAACTTTTTGATTTGGGTTGTGGATTCTTTTTTCAGCGGAATTGGCTGTCTTTTTTTAATCCCTCCCTCTCTAGTGACTCTTGTGTGGAGTTCCACATCTTGGGTATTTGCTCTCCCATATGTTACTAGCTCATGGACTCTTGTCAATTACATGAAAGAAAACATAATTTATGTAAGAACTTACCTGATAAATTAATTTCTTTCATATTGGCAAGAGTCCATGAGGCCCACCCTTTTTGTGGTGGTTATGATTTTTTTGTATAAAGCACAATTATTCCAATTCCTTGTTGATGCTTTCGCTCCTTTCTTATCACCCCACTTCTTGGCTATTCGTTAAACTGAATTGTGGGTGTGGTGGGGGGTTTATAGGCATTTTGAGGTTTGGGAAACTTTGCCCCTCCTGGTAGGAATGTATATCCCATACGTCACTAGCTCATGGACTCTTGCCAATATGAAAGAAATGAATTTATCAGGTAAGTTCTTATATAAATTGTTTTTTTCCCGTTCCTGAAACTGCCATATAAGGAAATTGATAATTTTGCTTTATATGTTGTTTTTTTCTCTTACATTTGCAAGATCTCTGTCTGATCCTATCTCAGAAATCATTGTTGGAACCCTGCTTCCTGATATCAGTTCTACCAAAGCTAAGTGCATTTGTTGTAAACTTGTGAAGGTTTTATGTCCTGCTATGATTTGTATTAGTTGTCATGATAAACTTTTACATGCAGAGAATGTATCCATCAGTAGTAGTTCATTACCTGTTGCTGTTCCCTCAATATCTAATGTACAAGATATACCTGTAAATTTAAAATAATTTATTTCTGATTCCATTTAGAAGGCTTTGTCTGCCATCCCGCCTTCTAATAAACGTAAAAGGTCTTTTAAAACGTCTCATAAAGTTGATGAATTTTCAATTGACATGCTGAATTATCCTCTGATGGGGATCTATCTGTTTCGGAAGCTCCTGCTTCAGATATTGACACTGACAAATCTTATTTATTTAAAATGGAGTATATTCGTTCTTTGTTAAAAGAAGTGTTGATTACATTGAAAGACAAAAACAAGAACAAAGGCACCACATGTGTAGATCAATAGATACCAATAATATCCAAATATAAACGTACACAGGGTACTCACATAGGCGATGGCACTCTGTTGTGCCTGTAGAGGCGGGCTGGTATTCTGCAGCAAACTAGCTGGCTGATGCAAAGGGATCTCCACCAGATACAGACAGCACTAGAGTCCATTGGTACCGAATCAACAGAACATCAATCCCAATGGCAATGGCTTGCAAAGACTGGAGCTAGAGGATGGATATAGGGAGAAGGGCTATGGTACCCTTAGGTTACTGATAAGGAGTCTATCACAACAACTACCAGACTTATATAAAACTTAAAATCAGTATTTTATTTGTACAAAATAAAAATACCAAAGGTATAACAAATTTAAAGATGGGTGTGTGAAAATATATCTCCTAATAAAGTGCAGAGTATAGCAGCGACGCGTTTCTCGGGGACACCCAGTTTCCTCAGGCTTGTATGATATGTATGTAATCAGAGAGTGGGGTATTGCAGTGTTTCCTTATTTGTACGATATCTTGGTACTTGCTCAGTCTTCACGTTCTGCAGAATCTCACACGAATCAACTAGTTTTGTTTCTTCAAAGACATGGTTGGAGGATCAATTTACCAAAAAGTTCTTTGATTCCTCAGACAAGGGTCACCTTTTTAGGTTTTCAGATAGATTCAGTGCCCATGACTTTGTCTCTAACAGACAAGAGACGTTTGAAATTGGTTGCACCCTGTCGGAACCTTCAGTCTCAGTCATTCCCTTCAGTAGCTATGTGCATGGGAGTTTTAGGTCTCATGACTGCAGTATCGGACGCGATCCCCTTTGCTCGTTTTCATATGAGACCTCTCCAGCTTTGTATGCTGAACCAATGGTTCAGGGATTATACAAGGATATCACAATTAATATCCTTAAATCCCAATGTTAGACTATCTCTGACTTGGTGGTTAGATCACCATTGTATTGTTCTAGGGGCCTCTTTCGTTCGTCCAACCTGGACTGTGATCACAACAGATGAAAGTTTTTTTAGGTTGGGGAGCTGTTTGGGGATCTCTGACAGCACAAGGGGTTTTGAAATCTCAAGAGGCGAGATTACCAATAAATATTTTGGAACTCCGTTTCGATTCTCAGGGCTCTTCAGTTTTGGCCTCTATTGAACAGAGAATAGTTCATTTGTTTTCAGACAGATAGTATCACAACGGTGGCATATGTCAATCATCAGGGTGGGACTCACAGTCCTTAAGCTATGAAAGAAGTATCTCGGATACTTGTTTGTGTGGAATCCAGCTCCTGTCTAATTTCTGTGGTTCATATCCCAGGTATAGACAATTGGGAAGCGGATTATCTCAGTCGTCAGACTTTACATGCGTTTTCTCAAATTGTTCAGATGTGGGGCCTTCCAGAAATAGATCTGATTGCATCTCATCTAAACAAGGAACTTCCCAGGTACCTGTCCAGGGATCCTCAGGCGGAAGCAGTGGATGTGTTGACATTTCCTTGGTGTTATCAACCTGCTTATATTTTCCCGCCTCTAGTTCTTCTTCCAAGATTGATCTCCAAAATCATCATGGAACAATCGTTTGTGTTGCTGGTGGCTCCAGCATGGCCTCACAGGTTTTGGTATGCGGACCTTGTTCGGATGTCCAGTTGCCAACCTTGGCCACTTCCATTAAGACCAGACCTTCTGTCTCAAGGTCCGTTTTTCCATCAGGATCTCAAATCATTAAATTTGAAGGTATGGAAATTTAACGCCTAGTGCTTGAGTCGTAGAGGTTTCTCTGATTCAGTGATTAATACTATGTTACAGGCTTGTAAATCTGTTTCTAGAAAGATTTATCGAGTTTGTAAGACTTAAATTTCATGGTGTTCCCCTCATAAATTCTCTTGGCATTCTTTTAGAATTCCTAGAATTTTACAGTTTCATCAGGATGGTTTGGATAATGGTTTATCTGCAAGTTCCTTGAAGGGACAAATCTCTGCTCTTTCTGTTTTGTTCCACAGAAAATTGCTAAACTTCCTGATATTCACTGTTTCTCCAACATAGGTGTGTCCGGTCCACGGCGTCATCCTTACTTGTGGGATATTCTCTTCCCCAACAGGAAATGGCAAAGAGCCCAGCAAAGCTGGTCACATGATCCCTCCTAGGCTCCGCCTACCCCAGTCATTCTCTTTGCCGTTGTACAGGCAACATCTCCACGGAGATGGCTTAGAGTTTTTTAGTGTTTAACTGTAGTTTTTATTATTCAATCAAGAGTTTGTTATTTTAAAATAGTGCTGGTATGTACTATTTACTCAGAAACAGAAAAGAGATGAAGATTTCTGTTTGTATGAGGAAAATGATTTTAGCACCGTAACTAAAATCCATGGCTGTTCCACACAGGACTGTTGAGAGCAATTAACTTCAGTTGGGGGAACAGTGTGCAGTCTCTTACTGCTTGAGGTATGACACATTCTAACAAGACGATGTAATGCTGGAAGCTGTCATTTTCCCTATGGGATCCGGTAAGCCATGTTTATTAAGATAGTAAATAAGGGCTTCACAAGGGCTTATTAAGACTGTAGACTTTTTCTGGGCTAAATCGATTCATTATTAACACATATTTAGCCTTGAGGAATCATTTATTCTGGGTATTTTGATATGATTATATCGGCAGGCACTGTTTTAGACACCTTATTCTTTAGGGGCTTTCCCTAATCATAGTCAGAGCCTCATTTTCGCGCCGGTATGGCGCACTTGTTTTTGAGGACAGCATGGCATGCAGCTGCATGTGTGTGGAGCTCTGATACATAGAAAAGTCTTTCTGAAGGCATCATTTGGTATCTTATTCCCCTTTGGGCTTGGTTGGGTCTCAGCAAAGCAGATTCCAGGGACTGTAAAGGGGTTAAATATAAAAACGGCTCCGGTTCCGTTATTTTAAGGGTTAAAGCTTCCAAATTTGGTGTGCAATACTTTTAAGGCTTTAAGACACTGTGGTGAAATTTTGGTGAATTTTGAACAATTCCTTCATACTTTTTCGCAATTGCAGTAATAAAGTGTGTTTAGTTTAAAATTTAAAGTGACATA